>NC_137094.1:6204246-6471746 GCF_951640355.1 Cnephaeus nilssonii | reverse complement strand
AAATGCTGCAGAAGCAGGGCTGACCCCCAAGCCCCGAAGTGGGGACCACTTCCCAAGCCTGTTACCCTCTGTTACCCCCTTCGGTGGGGAGTCCGCCTTCCTGGACCCGGCGCCCGCCCCTCTGCCCCGTGACACCCAGTCAGGGCAGGGACCCCAGCTGGCCACGCAGAGCCTCCTGGAAGGCAGTCAGGCACCCCCAGGTGCGAGCTGCCGCTGATGGCCGGCCCTTCGGGTCGGTGGCTGCTGGGCTCGGCCCGCTCCCTGCCTCCCCGAGTTCAAATGCCAGCCTGGTTTTCCATCTGGACGCGTCCCAGCCCAAACATGGAACAAAAGTCCCCTCTGACAAGCCCATTCCGGGCTCCAGAGTATGTTTTTATGTTTGTTGGCAAATAGGACTGTCACCAGCAACAATAACAAGCCTGTTTCCCCTCGGCCGAAGCCACTTCATTTCTTCACGTTTGTCCCAGAGGCTGGAGCTGGACAGATGAATAATGTAGGCTGGGCTGCTGGCCCAGGCCTGACCTCCTGCCTCCCAGAGCAAACACAGCGGGGCAGGGAGGCCCGGGCGAACTGTCTGTGCCTGATTTGAAAAAGAAAAAAGCAAAAAAGAAAAGCAAAGTTCCACCAGCCTATTTCATCCGGGTAGACACTGACGTTTTATTGGTTTTTTTTGTTTTTCTTTTTGTTGTTGTTGTTGTTGTTTTCATTCCCACTTTTTGAAATAAAGGACCGACAGCCCTCTACTGGTGCGAGGGACAGAGCCAGTCTCTCCATCAGCGAGGTCGCCCTGCCACCTGGTGGCCGAGAGAGGGATGTGCAGGTGTCGCTCACATCTCCAGCTTCCACGCGTCCCAAAGCACAGGTTGTCTGAAGGGCTCTTCAAAATATTTAGACAGCCTTTCACTTCCGACATCACAAGGTGATAGATTGGGGCTGTTTGGGGGGGAACATAGATTGCATGTGGAATCAGAATGCTGGTTCCATAGTTGAGTGCCAGTCAACTGTTTGAGCAAATGGTTTCAATTTTTTTTTTGAACCCGTCTTCTCTTCTGTAACGTGGAGGTCACAGTCGCCGTTGAACTTTTAGAGTTTTGTGAAGCTTACATAACATAATGCATACGAAAAGGGTCCTCGTGAACTTTATCCACCACGCGTGTCAATAGATTAAAAATCTCAAAAGAAGTAGATTCTTCGATCGGACTTGGTGAAACATTTTCAGACTCAAAACCCCTTTGGGCCGAAACCGGTTTGGCTCCGTGGATAGAGCGTCAGCCTGCAGACTGAAGGGTCCCAGGTCAATTCCGGTCAAGGGCATGTACCTTAGTTGCGGGCACATCCCCGGTAGGGGGTGTGCAGGAGGCAGCTGGTCGATGTTTCTCTCTCATCGATGTTTCTAGCTCTCTATCCCTCTCCCTTCCTCTCTGTAAAAAATCAATAAAATATATTTTATTAAAAAAAAAAAACCTGTTTTGCTGCCGAAGCCCCCTGTAGGACAGACCCCGGCCTTCGGATAAGGAAAGAGAAGGACTCCGTCCTGCCGTCTGCTCTCCTAACTGCACGGACCCTCCCACTCTCTCCGTTTTCACGTGTGAGGACACCAGCTCCTCGGGCCTGTCCTCACAGGATGAGGGACGTCCTGGCCGATGAATGGGCCTTTGAGTTGCAGTTTGCTTGCGTAGCACCGCCAAAGCGCCCTGAGCGTTGGGACCTGGGGACGTGGCTACCTCGTCTCCTGGGAGCCACCGGAGCCAGACACGGCAGCTAGAGAAGCCGATCGGTGTCGGTGCCGCCCGTGCTGACGCGGGATGACTCATCACACACACGCTGGCTTGGCCTCTGCTTCTGTGCAGCTGCGGGGAGGAAGCCAGGCGTGCCGGGTGCCAAGCTCTGGGCTCGGTGAGCAAGCCAGGGCTGCGGTCCTCGCCTCGTCCTCCTTGTCCCTCCTGCCTGTGGGGGGGGGGCAGCCAGTGGGTCTGCAGATGGAGCACCCAGGCCCTGGTCCGAGCTCCGAGCTCCGAGCTTCCCACGCCCCCGGGCCGGCCCTCTGTGTCCTTGGTTCCTCGGTTTGTCACATGTCGCTGATGCGGGAGGCAGGCTTAGGGTGTATTTAGAAACAGGATCAATGGTTTTGCAGCCCGGCTGGCGTGGCTCTGTGGTTGCGCGTTGACCTATGAACCAGGAGGTCACGGTTCGATTCCCGGTGAGAGCATATGCCCGGGTTGTGGGCTCGATCCCCAGTGTGGGGCGCGCAGGAGGCAGCCGGTCAATGATTCTCTCTCATCATTGATGTTTCTCTCTCTCTCTCTCTCTCTCTCTCTCTACCCGCCCCCCCCCCCCCCCCGCTCCCTTCCTCTCTGAAATCAATAAAATGTATTTTTTTTTAATAGTTTTGCAAAGAGAACGTAGCACGCCAGCTAAAGGGACATCACCTCCTCGGGGGAGTGGGGAGCAGGTACCACTCCAGTTTGCAGGCCACCATCCCCGAGGCCGGCCCTCGACCTCCCACGCGACGTTTCCAGGTCAAGCTCACCTGTGCCTCCTGAGGAAGCCCCTTCAGGAGCCTGAGCATCACCTGCGGCCGGTGTGTCAGCAGGTGAGGGAAACGGAGGGGGGCAGCAGGCCGAGTCTCCATGGGCCCCTGGCAGGTCGGGGGGCTGGGAGGGAAAAGCTGTGCCCCGCCCTGTGGAAGGAAGAGCCCCCTCCCAAGTGCCTGGAGATGCGCCAGAACCCCAACATCGGGGAAGCCACTCCCTCCCCACACCCAACTCTTTTTTTAAATGTTTTTATTGGTTTGAGAGAGAGAGAGAGAGAGAGAAACATCAATGATGAGAGAGAATCATGAATCGGCTGCCTCCTGCACGCCCCACACTGGGGATCGAGTGCAAAACCCAGGCATGTGCCCCAACTGGGAATCGAACCGTGACCTCTTGGTGCATGGGTTGGTGCTCAACCACTGAGCCACACCAGCCGGCGCCACGCCCAACTCTTACTGGGCTGCTCCAGAATCTTCCAGAAAGACCAACTTGTGGATGGAGCCCTGGGGCTTTCTCCTCCGCAGGCCACCTCTGTGAGCAGGGAGAGGGGCTCACTAGAGGCAGGGTCTTTCCTCAGGAAGGTACGAGAGGGTGAGGTTTTCCTTCAGAGCTTCCTCAGACCTTAGAACGCCTTACATTGGCCACATCAGAGTGGGCACAAAAGGCGTGGCGGCCAAACTCTGTGAGCCGACGTCTCTGGCCATCTGACAAGGCAACGCGGATGTGGGCGCGGTGAGAGCGCGTGGCATCACCGCTTTCCCGGGGCGGGTGGGGAAGATGGGCCTCGGAGATGCAAGCACCGGGCGTGAGTGCCGCCCTGCGGCCGGGACAGAGCAGCAGCCAGAGGCTGGAGGACATCGGGATGTGATGGGAGCCTGGCTGCTTCCCCGTCTACAAAATCCACGTGGTTGACAAGTGATTGACAAGTGGACGCAATGAAAGGCGGGCACAGCCAGCTCCAAATACGGACCAATGCATGTATCTGTGTGGATCAAGACCCTGATGTTTGGGATCTTTTTATAGACTTTTTTAGGACGCACTTATGGAGAGATATAACCCAGTATTCAAATACTTATCTTAGATACCTGAACAAAAGGTTCAGGAGAAGAAATAGAGAAAATATAGTAAAACTTGGCCCCACGGTAGGTGTCAAGATTTTGACTGACCCTTGTCCCTGGCTGCTAGGAGGGAGCCTCTGAACCCTCGGAATTTCTGGGGTGATGGGAGTGTCTTGTTCTTCATGGTGGACGGGCCCCTTGAACCACACCTGAGCTTATGCCAGGGAGGAGATCCGGTCCTTAGATGCCTTCGGGATGGGGGTGGGGGTGCCTGGCTGGAAAGACCCACCATGTGACTTTAGAGGGTGGGGACTTGGAACCATGTGAGGGAGCCCAGCCTCTGGGGCGGGGGGATGGGACTCAGGCACTGCGGCCCGTGACGAGGTTGATGGCGCTTACGTAACTGAGCCCCAGTGGAAAGTGTGAGCGTTTCCCTGTGGTCATCACACACCCACGTGCCCACATTCTCGACCCTCCCGGACCTCAGCCAGGCATCTACCTCCTCCCTGAGCTGGTCCTCATATGTTCTTTTATTTTTTTAAAATATATATTATTGATTTTTTTACAGAGGAAGGGAGAGGGACAGAGAGTTAGAAACATCGATGAGAGAGAAACATCGACCAGCTGCCTCCTGCACACCCCCTACCAGGGATGTGCCCGCAACCAAGGTACATGCCCTTGACCGGAATCGAACCTGGGACCTTTCAGTCCGCAGGCCGACGATCTATCCACTGAGCCAAACCGGCTTCGGCCCTCATGTGTTCTTTACAGTGAAACTGTCACACGCACACAGTTCTGCGAAATAGGACACCTGGAGGAGTGGTGGGAACCCCCAGTTATTAGCCAGCTGGTCAGATAGGCATGACCTGGGAACCCCCAAGCCTGCGGCTGGCGTCTGAAGCCGGGGGCCTTGTGGAGGGGTGCGCCCTCATCTGTGAAACTGGCCGACTCTGGGGAGTCAGTGTCCGAGTTGCTATTGCTCTATGAACTGACCATGTGGGATCGCGGGGAATTCCTAGAGGGGCGCTCCGATGTGGGTGGTATGTTAGGTCACATTTGCCTCCCACGCTATATGAGGTGCCCATATGGGTTGAATGAATGAGTTCATTATGTAACAAGGGGAAGCGCTCTCTCTCTCTCTCTCTCTCTCTCTCTCTCTCTCTCTCTCTCTCTCTCTTCATCTTTACCCTCAAAGCCCCCATACATGACCTTTCATTCTCTTGTTTTCAGCCACAGTCTGAGCCAGAAGAACTCAGTGTCACTTTATACCACAGTCCAAATCCAATAGCAACACAGAACGGAGGAACTATTTCTTTCCCTGGGAAGGAAGGGAACTACTGAGAAGAGGAATCTGATAAGCTCTTTGAAGAGACTCTTCATTTGAATGGAAGTTTATTTTGAACTGAAATGTAATTGATGTGTGACATCACATTCGTTTTAGGTGTACAGCATCATGATTTGATATATGCACATATTGTAAAATGATGGCCAGAATAAAGTTTTGTTAACATCCTTCACCACAAATTTACATAGCTGCATTTTTTTTCTGTGCTGGTGGTAGTGAAATCTTTTAAGATCTACTCTCTCGGCCGAAACCGGTTTGGCTCAGTGGATAGAGTGTCGGCCTGCGGGCTCAAGGGTCCCAGGTTCGATTCCGGTCAAGGGCATGTACCTTGGTTGCGGGCACATCCCCAGTAGGGGGTGTGCAAGAAGCAGCTGATCGATGTTTCTGTCTCATCGATGTTTCTAACTCTCTATCCCTCTCTCTTCCTTTCTGTAAAAAATCAATAAAATATATTTTTTTAAAAAATATCTACTTTCTTAGCAACTTTAAAATATACAACAGCCCTGGCTGGTTTGGCTCAGTGGATAGAGCATCAGCCTGCAGATTGAAGGGTCCCGGGTTCAATTCCGGTTTAAGGGCACATGCCTGGGTTTCGGGCTCGATCACTATTAGGGGGTGTTCAGGAGGCAACCGATCAATGATTCTCTCTCATCATTGATGTTTCTATCTCCCTCTCCCTCTCCCTTCCTCTCTGAAATCAATAAAAATATATTTATACATAAATACATAAATAAAAATATATAATACAGTATTTCTAACTTCAGTCGCCATGCTATACTTTATATCCCTAGGACTTATTCATCTTATTACTGGAAGATTGCACCTTTTTTTTCCTAAGGATATTTTTTCCATTGATTTTTTTTTTTTTTTTTGAGAGAGAGTGGATGGGAGGGAGGAGGAGGAAAGAGAGAGAAACGTCAATGTGAGAGAAGCCCATGGATTGGTTGCCTCCTACATGCACCCTGACCAGGGCCGGGGATAGAGCCTGCAACCCAGGTACATGCCCTTGACCGGGACTTGAACTCGAAACCCTTTGGTCCACAGGCCGACACTCTAACCACTGACCCCAACCTGCCAGGCAGTTTGCACCTCTTGATGAGTTCACCCCTTTTGCCTCTGCACCACCGATCTGTTTTCTGTATCTATGAGTTCAGCTCTTTTACATTCCACACACGAGATCATATGGTGTTTGTCTTTGTCTGACTTACTTCACTCAGCATCATGCCTTCAAGGTCCATCCACGTTGTTGCAAATGGCAGGATTTTCTCCTTTTTATGGCTGAAGGATATTCCATTGTGTATACCACAATTTCTTCATCCCTTGATGGACAGTGTTTTTTCCATACTTTATAAATAACTAGCGGCCTGGTGCACGAAATTCGTGCATGGGGGAGGGGGGTGGCGGGGGGGTGTCCTTCAGCCCAGCCTGCACCCTCTCCAATCTCGGAACCCTTGAGGGATGTCCGACTGCCCGTTAAACGGGCAGTCAGACATCCCTCTCACAATCCAGGACTGCTGGCTCCCAACTGCTTACCTGCCTGCCTGCCTGATTGGCCCTGACCGCTTCTGCCTGCCATCCTGATCACCCCCTAACCACTCCCCTGCCGGCCTGATCAACGCCTAACTGCTCCCCTGCCGCCCCAATTGCCCCTAACTGCCCTCCCCTGCTGGCCCGGTCACCCCTAACTGCCCTCCCCTGCTGGCCCGGTCACCCCTAACTGCTCTCCCTTGCCAGCCTGGCTGCCCCGAACTACCCTCCCCTGCAGGCCTGGTCCCTCCCAACTGCCCTCCCCTGCCGGCCATATTGCGGCGGCCATCTTGTGTGCACATGGGGGTGGCCATCTCTGAGCACATGGGGGTGGCCATCTTGTGTGTTGGAGTGATGGTCAATTTGCATATTACTCTTTTATTAGATAGGATGCTGCAGTGAACATGGGGGTGCAGGGTCTTTTCAGGGCAGTGATTATATTTCCTTCCAATATATTCCCAGAAGTGACATTGCTGGGTCGTACGGCAGTTCCATTTTTCACTTTTTGAGGAACCTCCGTACTGTTTTCCACAATGGCTGCGCCGATTTCCATTTCCACCAACAGGACGCGAGGGTTCCCTCTTCTCCACCTCCTCGCCAACACTGTTACTTCCTGCTTCCTGATGGTAGCCCTCCGGCAGGTGGGCGTTATCTCATTGTGCTTTTATTTGCATTCCCCTGGTGACTGGTGACGGTGAGCACCTGTCCATGTAACTCGGACGTCTAGGTAGTAGGACCAGGAGACTCGATGTGATAACCCCCAGAACACAAGCCCCTCCCTCCCCCTCCCACCCACAGGTCCCCACACACGAGAGAAAAGACATTCTTTAAGTCATGAAAGCACAGGGAGTGTTCTTAATGACCAAGAAATTGTGCCAAATCTCCGAAACCCAGAAGCAGGCAGGCAGAATAGGATTAAAGGAGGAAGCCACAAATCTAATGAACAAAATAAACGGATGAACAAAATAGGTTCAGAGGCAAGGATGCATCGAACAGAATGACAGGGAGGTGGGGGGGGGGGGGCGGGACAGGAAGAGATTAACCAAAGAACTTACATGCACACTAGAGGCCCGGTGCATGAAATTCGTGCACTGGGGAGTCGGGGGAGGTTGTTCCTCAGCCCGGCCTGCACCCTCTCACAGTCTGGGACCCCTCACTCCTTACTGCTGGCCTGCTCACTGCTCCTTACCACTCGGCTCGCTGCTCCTTAGTGCGGCCATGGAGGCAGGAGAGGCTCCCGCCACCACCGCTGTGGTCACCAGCCATGAGCCCGGCTTGTGTCTGTGTGGGAGTGCACTGACCAACAGGGGGAAGCTCCTGCAATAAGTATCTGCCCCCTGGTGGTCAGTGTGCATCATAGCAACCAGTCGTTCTGCCATTCAGTCGATTTGCATATTAGGCTTTTATGATATAGGATATGCAGAGCCCATGCACACAGACAATAGTGTGGTGAGGGCCAGGGGTGGGGCAGGGTGGAAGGGGCCAAAGGCGGGAGGATGGGGGGAAATGGGGTACATCTGTAATACTTTCAAAAATAAATAAATAAATAAATAAATAAATAAGGAGGAAGCCACAGCCCACGGCGCAGAGAAGGGAGGACTGATGCAGGATGGTGGAGCCCCTACAGGTGGGGAGAGGAGGCCTGGTGAGCTGGTGCTGTGACGGGTTGGAGGTGGCCTTGGTGGGCTCATGAGTGGGACATTTAAGCTTGAGAAGCAGACCCCCTGAAACAGGGAACCCCTTCCGGCTGACACACCCCACCTCACAGCGCTCCCTCCCTCCCTGCAGTCCCCTGGGGTGGGCTGTGGGTACAGGGCCCCAGGCCAGAAGACATCTCAGTGCCATTATGAGCTCACCACCCGGAATCAACAAGTTCCTGGGGAAAAACCAACCCATGAAAAAGAGACACTAAACCCAGCTGAGCTGACAGAACTGATAGGTATGGACGCCAAGGAAACAGCATGAATGGGAGCAGGCTCGGAGAGGTCTAATCGGCTGGGCGATGGAGCAACACAGGTGTCAGAGCCGGGAAAAGACCCAGGTCAGGCCAGGGAGGTTACTAATATGGGGCACTGTGCATTAGTGACCCCCATATTTCCCCAGCGCCCGTCCTGTCCTGCCCACTTGGGCTCCCTTCCCATTCCCCTCGCTGACCTCAGGATGCTCAAATCCTCGGGACCTGGCCGGGCGATGAGCCCACTCTTAAAGGCCTGGGTGTCAGGTGACCTCACACCTGCCGAGGACAAGGGTGCAGCTCTGCATAAGCAAAGGGGAGGTCTGGACAGGGAGGAGCAGAGAGAGGAGGGAGGGAGAGGACCACCCAGGGGCACCATCCCCGGACCCCACACTCTCCAGGAGCGTCTTCTAAACACGTTACTGCTTCGTGGGAGTGACTTCCTACCGTGAAAGTCACAGCAGGAGCTGAGCTTCCTGTCAAGGTGAGCGTGGTCCAAGGTGAGGTGGCCGCGGGGACGGCCGCACCCAGGCACAGGAGGCCAGGGCCCCAGGCTCTGTCAAGTAGCAGGAAGCTTCAAGATGTCTCGGGCTCCCACGGGTTTTGGAATCGGGGGTTTTGAGACTATTTCACTTAGATAATCTCGGTTGCTATCTGGGCATATCCGCGATGTGGACAGGACTTTGTATGCAAGGATGTTAATCACAGAATTGCATCGAATACTGGAAAAGTGGAAACCTAAATGTACAACAGTGAGAATCTGGTTAAATAAAATGAGGGAGAGTGAAATACGGAAATAATATGCAGCTATTAAAAATAGTTTTCAGCCCGACCGGCATGGCTCAGTGGTTGAGCATTGACCTTTGAACCAAGAGGTCACAGTTCCATTCCTAGACAGGGCACATGCCAGGTTTCAGGTTTGATCCCCAGTGTGGGATGTGCAGAAGGCAGCCAATCAGTGATTCTCTCTCATCACTGATGTTTCTATCTTTCTCTCCCTCTCCCTTCCTCTTTGAAATCAATAAAAATATATTTAAATGAAAAACAGATTCCATTATTCTTCTATTGTAGATTTTATGGCGACAGTATGTCTGTGTGTGTGTGTGTGTGTGTGTGTGTGTGCGCGCGAGTATGTGAGTGTGTGTGAGTGTGTGTGAGTGAATATGTGTGTGTCTGTGAGTGTGAGTGTGGGTGTGCATGTGGGTGTGTGGAGTGTGAGTGTGTATGTGTGCGTGAGTGTGTGAGTGTGTGAGTGTGGGGGTGAGTGTGAACTTGTGTGTGCCTGTGGGTGTGAGTGTGTGTGTGCATGTGTGGGTGTGAGTGTGTATGTGTGTGTCTCTGTGCGTGTGTGTGAATGTGTGTGTGGGTGTGTGGGTGTAAGTGGGTGTGAGTGTGTGCGTGTGTGTGTGCATGTGTGAGTGTGTGTGTGCGTGTGTGTGCATGTGTGTGTGTGAGTGTGCGTGTATGTGTGTTGGGTGTGTGTGTGTGTGTGAGTGTGATGCTTGTTTATTCAAATGGAGAACAACTAAGAGCACAGGTTGAGCACTCCCGAGACCCTGGGACTCCTGCAGGTGTTTCACCATCTCCCCATTTGTTCTCACACTCACCTGCTGACACCTGGAACATCGCGGAGTGACTGCAGGTTTGGAAACGGAAGCTCAGATGTGCAATGACTCGCTCACGGTCATCCGACCAGGAAGACCCCGGGTGCGAAGCCGCACTGGGCTGTCCACCGCCACAGCCGAGGACTGACCCTTCAACAGGGTTCGGGGCCCCCCTTCACGGGGTCCTCCGGGGCCGTGGGCGGGTGAGGACCTTGCCGCTGCGGTCGTTCTGGGCGCCGATGCCGCACCGCTGAGCTCTCACCACTTCTGCTGGTCCCCGCAGCTCCCCCGGGGCCACCAGCCGGCCTTGAGGGGGGGGAAGAGATGACAACAGGGGATCCCCGGAGGGTCACCGAGTTTTGTTTGTGAAAGGGGTGCTCCAGAGACGGGCTGAAGGGTCACTGAGGTCACGTCACGGGACTGTATTAATCACAACCCCTCCCTGCCTGCCTGTCCTCTCCCCACTCAGGGGTGTGCGCGGCTTTCCCGGGGCGTGCGCCTCCCTCCCCCCACCCCGGGGGGCGAGGAAAGGCTGTGACTAAGCCAAGCATTTCACTATCGCACCAGCTACCTTTTTATTTTATTTTATTTTATTTTATTTTATTTTAGTTTAGTTTAGTTTGGTTAATCTTCACCTGAGGATATATTTCCATTGATTTTTAGAGAGAGTGGAAGGGAGGGGGAGAGACAGAGAGAGAAACATCGATGTGAGAAAGACCCACCGATTGATTGCCTCCCACATGCACCCCAACCAGAGCCAGGGATCCAGCCTGCCACCTAGGTACGTGCCCTTGACCGGAATCGAACCCGGGACCCTTCAGTCCGCAGGCCCACGCTCTGTCCACTGAGCCACCCCGGCCAGAGCCGCTACCATTTCTAAGACCACCTTCTGGTACAGGAGCAGAGGGCGGGCAAGGACCCCAAAGACCAGAGCTCCTTTTCCTTGTTCTACCCACCAGGCCACATTGCCTCTTTACGCTCCTTTGATCTGGGAAAGAGTCAATTCCAAAGTTTGACATGCGCTGTGCCACGTGGGGAGGGTGAGTTACAGGAAAGCACAGACCCCTGGGCAACCACTAGCTGCTGTGGGATCCGGGGGAGCCACCCACACTCCCTGAGCCTGAGCTCCCACCTCTCCCATGCTCAGCCCCCCACTCGCCCCAGACCCTGGAGCTGTATTGTGTGGAGCGACCGGCTCACCTCGGTGACTTTTCCGAGTTCCCTCCTCCTCCTGGCGACATGGGGTTCAATGACTGCAGCCCAGACGGCCCCCCGCTGCCAGCCGCCACCTCGCCCGCCCGCCACCAGGGCTGCCTGCTGACCTGTCCCCAAGCTGCCCCACTTTGCATCCTCCCTGGCAACCCCTCAGCAACGACTGGCAGGTGCCGCCCGCCCCCAGCTCTGCCCCAGGGCCTCCAGACACCGCCCGAGGTGTCAGCTGGCCCCGTGCCTGTGCCCCTGGGAACCCTGGCACCGAGCTGCCCACCCTGGGCCTCAGGGCGCCTGGCACAGACGGTCCCACAGGGATGCTAACCTCACCCCATTTCCCAGATGGACCTGCGGCCACAGCCCTGCCCGCCTTCCAGGAGGGTCCAAGGCGGCAGCCAGGGCCGGTCAGCTCCAGCCCCCTCCCGCCGAGGAGGCTTTTGGAGATGGGGGGGACGTGGCAGGGCCTGAGCCTGTCCCCGCCCGGCAGGCCGCCGCCCGTCGCGGGCTGAACACCTGGAACTCTGTGGGCACCATCATTAGAGGATGCGAGGCCAGGTGTGGCCTTGGACCGAGAGCGCTTGGAAGAGGGGGGGCTGCTCACTTTCCAAGGTCACGCCGCTCACATTGACACAATTAACCTCCGTTCCCCTTCAAGCACCTGCGCGCCCAGCTTTCCACTGACTGTCCAACCCACGGGTCTGAGGGGCTCTCCCCACCCCACAGCCTTTGGCCTCTCCTTGGGGGGGCTGCCTCTTTCCTCCTGGGGACCTCCTGAGAGCGGGGGCCTCTATGCGGGGTCAGGAGAGGCTGCCGCCAAGGGGATGGGCCCTCACTCACCTGGGCGGGCTTGGCCAGGCCGGCCCCCCGGGAGGGAGGACAGACACAAGGTTATTCCCAACCCCTGGGCGTGAGCTCTCTCCACCTGGGTAGCTGTCAGCCTAGTCCCCTCTCAGGCTGCTGCACCGCCCACCACACACACACACACACACACACACACACTCTCTCTCACACACTCACATGCTCACACTCTCACACACTCACACACACTCACATACACACACACTCACACACTCACACTCTCACATACACACTCACACACACTCACATACACACACACACTCACACACATTCACACTCCCACATACACACTCACACACTCACATACACACTCACACACACACTCTCACACACATTCACACACACACTCACATACACACTCACACACTCTCACACACACACACACTCTCACACACACTCACATACACAATCACACACACGCTCACACTCTCTCACACACACTCTCTCAAACACACATACTATGTACACACACACTCACACACATACACACACTCAGTATCTGTCTCTCAAACACACATATACTATACATACACACTATATCTCAAACACATATATACCTTACACATTCACACACTCTCACACTCTCTCACACACACACACTCTCACATACTGACACTCTCACACACACACACTCACTCTCTCACTCTCACACACTCACACACACTTTCACACACATACTCTCTCACACACTCTCACACACTCACACACACTATCTCTCTTAAACACACATGCTATATACACACACACTCACACACATACACACACTATCTGTCTCTCAAACACACATATATTATACATACTCACACACTCTCACACACACTATATCTCAAACACACATATACCTTACACATTCACACACTCTCACACTCTCTCTCTTACACACACACACACACACTCACACACACGCTTACACTTGATGACACTAACAGTTTTAGGGTATTCCCGTATCTCCTCACATAATGCCCCAGCTAGCACGAATTGAGTGCTCATCCATTCTGGGCACTGCGCAAGGTGTGTGTGCGCTAATGCCCTCAGGCAGTCCTCACGGGACCCTACAGGATGCACACGGGTGAGTCTGAGGCTCAGGAACTGAAGGGAATGACCCAGCCAGTGACGGCTGGCTGTCGTCTGCGGGCCTCTCCGTGATGGGGGGCGGGGGGGGGTCAGCTGGTCTGTGTGAGGCAGCCCAGCCAGAGCTTGGCACCTAAATGCCCAAAGGGGGAGCTCACCTGGTCCCTCTCACACAGGGAGGAACGGTGAGGGCCCCCTACCCTCTGAAAACACTGCCTGTGCAGGCTTTCCACATGCTGGGAAATAATCCATCATAGAACGCTAACTGGCCCAGCCGGCGTGGCTCAGTGGTTGAGCGTCAACTTATGAACCAGGGGGTTCGGTACCTGGTCAGGGCACATGCCCGGGTTGCAGGTTCTATCCCCAGTCGGGGGCGTGCAGGAGGCAGCCGAACAATGATGCTCTCTCATCATTGATGTTTCTCTCTCTCTCCCTCTCCCTTCCTCTCTGACATCAATTTTAAAAAGAAAGGAAAGGGGGAGCACTGAGGGGTGCTAAGCTGAAGAGAGGGAGAGACATTATCTGATCTGTATTTTACAAAGACCCGGGGCTGCTGCAAAAAAGGAGGCGGGACAGCAGGTTCCTTCCTGGAGCCCCGGACAACGGGAGGTCTTTGTGGCTGCACTTCTGAGTGTTGTGCCTGCATCTGTCTTCATCTTTGCAATAGTGTTGAAATTACTCAGTTTTTCCCTGGGTTTTTTAAAAAATGTAGGGACAGCCCGGCCAACGTGGCTCAGTGGTTGAGCATTGACCTATGAACCAGGAGGTCACGGTTTGATCGCTGGACAGGGCACATGCCCGGGTTGTGGGCTCAATCCCCAGGAGGGGGCATGCAGGAGGCAGCCAATCGATGATTCTCTCTCATCATTGATGCTTCTATCTCTCTCTTCCTCTCCCTTCCTCTCTGAAATCAATAAAAAATGTATTTTTTTTAAACCATAGAATGTACAACACCAAGAGTGAACCCTAATGTAAACCACAGACTCTGGGTAACTATGAGGTGTCAATGTAGGTCCATTGATTGTAACAAATGGACCTCCTGGTGAAGGATGGTGGTGATGGGGAAGGGTGTGGGGACAGGGGGTAGATGGGGAATCCGTGTACCCGCCTCTCAATTTTGCTGTGAACCTAAAACTGACCTAAAAAAAAAAAAGTCTGTATTTTTTTTAAATAAAACTACCCATTCTTCATATATGGTGTATCCATACAATGGAATCTTATTAGGCCATCCAAAGGAATGAGAAATTCTTGGTTTGCCCAGCCGGCATGGCTCAGTGGTTGGGTGCTGATTCCCAGTCAGGGCACGTGCCCAGGGTTGCAGGCCTGATCCCCAGTGTGGGGTGTGCCTCCCCCGGGGGTAGAATCTTAGGCCACTCAGCCTGGACTTTCCTGACCAACACCAGGGAGGTCATCTGCCTAACAAGACCCCCTAAGGGACAGAGTTCTTGCCTGAAATGATTCGCTGTTTTAACTCTTAGTCCCACCCTCTTTCTACCGCTAAAACCGCCCATTTTGTACGACTGGTCGACTGGTCGACTGGTCGAGTGCCTTCTCCTTGCGAGATGGGATGCTGCCTGGGTCGTGAATCGCCCCGTCAAGCCAGGGCTATCTTCAGCTTTGCTCCGGAGTTTGCTTTTTAACACAGCTCTCTCCCCAGACACAAACCACCTCCTCCCTCCACCCCAGACACAAACCACCTCCTCCTTCCACCCCAGACACAAACCACCTCCTCCCTCCACCCCAGCCCCAAGCCGCTGCTTCCTTCATCCTCCTGCTGGCCTCCGGCAAGACTGGGTCTCAGCTGGACCTCCAGCCCAGGCGGCTGATGGGCTGGCTTTTTCCAGCAGACAGACGGCGGGGAGCCTCCGATGGGCTGCTAGCAGAAAAGGAACCTTGTCATTAGGAAGAGGCCTCTTGGCAGCAGTTCCGGCATTTGATGGGAGAGAAGTGGCCTTGCTTCTAGCCCAGGGCAGATCCCCTGGGGGGCAATGGCACGCTGGCGCCACCTGGAGGCAGCCTGGCGCAATCACAGGAGCCAGAGAGTCACAGAGCGGGTTGTTAGCGCCACTGCAAGAGCCGCCTGCTTGCTTGGACTAAGCCCACAAGGGCAACGCTCTGGGGAGGTGGCTCTGTCAGAGATTCTAGGAACCGCCTGGGCCTCCATACCTTCCCTCTGTGGAGGCTGAGTTCAGAGGAGATTCTTGACTTACTTCTGTACTAAAACCTCCCACGGCCCTGGCTGGTTTGGCTCAGTGGACAGAGCGTTGGCCTGCGTACTGAAGGGTCCAGGCAGGGTTCGATTCCCAGTCAGGACACACTGGGGTTGCAGGCTCGATCCTCAGTAAGGGGTGTGCAGGAGGCAGCCAATCCATGATTCGCTCTCATCATTGATGTTTTTCTCTCTCCCTCTCCCTTCCTCTCTGAAATCAATCTATAAATATAAAAGCCTAATATGCACATTGTCCCCAAGGGAGTTCGACCGGGAGACAGATCGCTTGCTATGACATGCGCTGACCACCAGGGGGCGGCGTGGAAGGAAGGAAGGCCCTGGTCGGCCCTGATCACCGGCCAGGCCTAGGGACCCTACCCGTGCACAAATTTCATGCACCGGCCTCTAGTAAAAATATATTTGTTTAAAAAAAACCTCCCACGATGGGCTGTCGAGAACCACCCTGCTCCTGACTGAGACCTACAGCAGATTTGCCAATCAGCATCTTTGCCAAAATTAAGAGTAGTCCTTGCCCAGGGGAAGGAAGAGGGCTTGGTGTTGCTTCAAGCAACACAGCTATGTGGCAGGTCTCACTGCAGACGTCCTCACCCACAAGGAAAGGAAAAGTGGCCCTTGGACAGTCAGCAGAGTGAGGCTGTCACAGGGTGTGGAGGGTCGCGGCGGGGCGGGGGGGGGGGTGGGGGGCGGCATGGCAGCCAGGCCCTGCTCTGCTCATCTGGGCAGGTTTTCCCAGAAACTTCCTTCCCTGACGGCCCTGTGAGCTACAGCACAGCCGAGAAGGTGGGTAACACACCAGAAACACTAGAAATTAAAGTGAAGCCGGTTTGAGAATTAACCAGACCTAAGTCTTTGAGTCCCAGTGCCAGAATCCGCTTAAGTCCATGCTTCAGGGTGTAATTCTTGCAGCTCTACACAATTTGTTTCTCCCTTCATTCAGAACAGGACTCAACTGTTCTTATCCACGCTCTCCGGGTCACCCAGTCACGGGAAACTTATTATGGCTAAACTTCTCTTTGTCATTAGCTCTGTCTCCTTCCTAAGATCTAATGTTCTCTTAAGAAAGTTTTCAGGCCAAAACCGGTTTGGCTCAGTGGATAGAGCATCGGCCTGCAGACTGAAGGGTCCCAGGTTCGATTCCGGTCAAGGGTATGTACCTTGGTTGCGGGCACATACCCAGTGGAGAGTGTGCAGGAGGCAGCTGATCGATGTTTCTCTCTCATCGATGTTTCTACCTCTCTATCCCTCTCCCTTCCTCTGTGTAAAAAAATCAATAAAATATATTTTTAAAAAGAAAAAGAAAGTTTTCAGGCCCTAGCTGGCTTGGCTCAGTGGATAAGAGTGTCGGCCTGCAAACTGAAAGGTCCCAGGTTCGATTCCGGTCAAGGGCACATGCCCAGGTTGTGGGCTCGATCCCCAGTGGGGGACTTGCAGGAGGCAGCCGATCCATGATTCTCTTTCATCATTGATGCTTCTCTCTCTCTCTCCCTCTTCCTTCCTCTCTGAAGTCAATAAAAAAATACTTTTTTTTAAAAAAAAGTAAGTTTTCGGGTGTAGACAAACAAGGTCATTTCTCCGAGTCTGCCAAGACGGCACTGGGCTTTTTCTTCTGGGTGGATGGAACGTTCCAGCAGCCCAAGGCCAGCCCTCTGGACTTGCCTGGGAATAAGGCAAAGCCAGTGTGGCCCCTAAAGGCCCCAGCAGACCCTCCGAGGTTTCTATTGTTAGGCGCATTTTTAGGGTGATGAAGTCGGTGCTCAGAGGATACTTTGCCCAGGCACGCCTCTAAAACGTGGGAAAAGTAGGATGTAAAATCCTAGGGTTGCCTGACTCCGGATCCATCCTGCTTTCTACAGCGTCAGAATTTAGGAAGAGTGTGGGAGACGACTTTAGGGAGTGGGCACACGATGCAATATCCGGACCATGTATCATAGAATGGTACTCTTGAGACCTGTATAATTTTATTAACCGATGTTGCCCCAGTAAATTCAATTTTTTAAAAAAATGTTTTAAAGCCCTGACTGGTTTGGCTCAGTGGATAGAGCATCGGCCTGTGGACTCAAGGGTCCCAGGTTCGATTCCGGTCAAGGGCATGTACCTTGGTTGCGGGCACATCCCCATTAGGGGGTGTGCAGGAAGCAGCTGATCGGTGTTTCTCATTGATGTTTCTGACTCTCTGTCCCTCTCCCTTCCTCTCTGTAAAATATCAACAAAATATATATATATATTTTGAATGTGTGGTTTTTTTAATATTTTTTATTTTTATTGATTTCAGAGAGGAAGGGAGAGGGATAGAAACATCAATGATGAGAATCATTGATCGGCTGCCTCCCGCACGCCCCCCACTGGAGACCGAGCCCGCAACCCAGGCATGTGCCCTTGCCTGGAATCGAACCCGGGACCCTTCAGTCCGCAGGCCGACGCTCTATCCACTGAGCCAAACCAGCCAGGGCAAAAAAAAAATGTTTTAAAGAATTTAGGAAAGGAGTCTCCAAGGGGTCAAAGGTGGGTTGGGTCTCAGGGCCAGGGCGGGGCCTATGTTGAGGGTACCCCCAAAATTAGTGCCCGGGAAGAGGAAGGCGGGGCCCAGGACGGGTAAGGGTCAGATATGGGGCTGGAAAGGCACTGGCCCTGAGGTCAGAGGGCTAGGGGGGTCCTGGGAAGGAAGGTGCCTCCAGGACTTGCTGAAGGCCTCCCCTCAGCCACTGTGGCTCCAGGCTCCCTACCCTCCTCCCCTTCCTCCCCCCTCCCCCTCTCTTCCCATGCCAGTCCGCTCTGGTTTTCTATTTGGCTTTGCTTACTTGTAGATACCATGGTAGAGGGGGGAGGGGGGAGGAGGCGGGGGCATTGAGGCCTCTCTTCTAAGTAATCACACAACGCCTTTCACTTCCTCCTTCCTCGGAGCCAAGTGTGTGTGCTATAAAATCAAAGTTCGCCTCCTGCAAGCGCCTTCCAGGAGAACCGAGCCAACAAAGCCCTGTCTTTTCCCTGTTTTTCTCTTAAACTGGTTTTTAGTGTTCTCTTCCCTTCCCGTCCCCTCCCGGGGGGGCACCCATGCCCAGGGGCTGAGCCACACAGTCACCTCTGCAGGAGGGGTCCCCACAGAGGCAGCCATGAGCTTGGAGACTGGTTACACTGAGCGAACGAGTGACCGAGCAAGTAAGTGACGGGAAGTGAAAAGGAAGGACAGGAAGGACCTTGAGGCATTGGGTGTAACTGGAAGTATAGGATGAACTCATCATCGTTAAGTGTAAAACAATAAAAACATAGATGTGCACGCACACAGAGATGTCAGTATATATCTGTGTAAAGGTCCTTGAATAGCACTAAACATTTATTCGGTTCAACCTCATTTCCTTATAACGTTGGTGACTTAGTGTAGAACTTCTCTCTTGCTTATATTAGTTTATTGCAAAATTGGTTCCATTATGCGTCATTTTGGCACAGTTCTGGGAACCTATTGGAGATATTAAGTGAGAACTTACTGCATAAATATATATCCTATCGACCTGACCAGTTCGGCTGAATGGATACAGCGTCGGCCTGCTGACTGAAAGGTCCCAGGTTTGATTCCAGTCAAGGGCATGTACCTTGGTTGCGGGCACATTTTCAGTGGAGGGTGTGCAGGAGGCAGCTGATCAGTGTTTCTCTCTCATCCATGTTTCTAACTCTCTATTCCTCTCCCTTCCTCTCTGTAAAAAATCAATAAAATTTATTTAAATATATATATATATATATATATATATATATATATATATATATATATATATATATCTCCTATCTAATAAAGAGGGAATATACTAATTGACCCTCATACTGTTTTAAAGATGGCGGCACCCACAGCCAATAAGGAGAGAATATGCTAAATGACTGCCCCACCCTCAAAGATGGCAGCACCCACAGCCAATAAGAAGGGAATATGCTAGTTGACTGTCACACCCTCAAAGATGGCGGTGCCCACAGCCAATATGGGGAAATATGCTAATTAACTGTCACGCCCTCAAAGATGGTGGTGCCCACAACCACAAGATGGCGACGCCCAGTCCCCTTAGCCCCACCAGCTCCACACACCTGCCTTTTGGAGTTCCCTCATCCCCTCAGCCCCCCAGCCACCCAGGGCCGGCCTGAGGCACAGGCAAGCCTCGGATGGTGGCTGCCCAGCTGCCCAGGGCTGCCCGAGGCTCAGGTAACCAGGGCCAGCCGAGGCTTGCACTGCTGGCAGTGGCAGCAGCAGAGGTGTGATGGGGCATTGCCTTTCCCTGACCGCTGGGTCGCCTCCCGCCCCTGAGGGCTCCCAGACTGAGAGGGGGTAGGCCAGGCTAAGGGATTCCCCCATCCAGTGCATGAATTTTCATGCATCGGGCCTCTAGTATATATAAACAAATTCTAGCTCTATCAGCTGCAAAAACGATAATATCCCAGTAGCAATGAGCATAGGCGACATCTAACCTTGGTGTCTAAAAACCATTCTCCACTAAACGAAACAGGAAGTGGCTGATTCCAGGAACAAGGTGAACCTGAGATATCTTCTTATGCCACTAAGTAAGGAGCTGTTTAAAAAAATGATGGGGCCATAACCGGTTTGGCTCAGTGGATAGAGCGCCAGCCTGCTGACTGAAGGGTCCCAGGTTCGATTCCGGTCAAGGGCATGTACCTTGGTTGCAGGCACATCCCCATTGGGGGGTGTGCAGGAGGCAGCTGATCGATGTTTCTAACTCTCTATCCATCTCCCTTCCTCTCTGTAAAAAATCAATAAAATATATATTTTTAAAAAAAAATTATGGGGTGCCTGACCAGCATAGCTCAGTGGTTGAGCATCAATTCTGGGTGGATTCCAGGTCAGGGCACATGCCCAGGTTGCGGGCTCCATCCCCAGTGTGGGGTGTGCAAGAGGCAGCCAATCAATGATTCGCTCTCATCATTGATGTGTCTTTCTCTCTCTCCCTCTCTTTCTCTCTCTGATGTCAATAAAAAGAGAGAGAGAGAGAGAGAGAGAGAGAGAGAGAGAGAGAGAAGATACTTCAATTGTCATGAGAAGAAACACAAAGATGAATGGCAATGCTCTCATTTTTTTTAAAAAATCAGTGGTCTTCAGGATCTAGCTGGTGACATGCCATGTGTCCCAGGCCAGAGGATGTGGTCAAGGTCACCGCAGGCTGGCCTGGACTTGGTTCACCCGCTCATCCCTGAGCTTGGATAGGTGCTCTGTAAGGGCACAGTCGCCAGCCTGAGGCAGGACTAGGTTTCCTATCTGTTTCCTATCTGCCTATTTCCAAGGTGTGCCGCCCCCTCTGGGCTGGCTACAGAAGGTTGCTGGGTATGTGGTCTCCCGGGCTCCCTTCCCTCCTCGGGACAGTCCAGGATGCACACTATTCTGAATAGAATTTTTAAATAACAACATGCAGACTATTCTGAATGGAATCTATAATAAAAGCATAATATGCTAATTAGACAGGATGTCATTCCAGACAACCTTCCAGATGAAGCCGAGGCTGCAAGGGAAGCCCGGATCCCAGGTGCCAGAGGGAAGCCAGTGCTGGCAGCCAGGGGAAGGAAGGCCTACTCTTGCACGAATTTCGTGCACCAGGCCTCTAGTTTTTAAATAACAACATGCAGGCTATTCTGAATGGAATTTTTCAACCACAATTGGTTCTCTCCAGGGTGAACCTTTATTTTGAGGATCCTTTCTACACACCCCACATGCACTTGGAAGACCATAGAAAGAGGCCAGGAGGTCCATTTTCTCTCCAGATCACATGCCTTCTTTTATTCTCTGCTCCTAATCTCTCTCTCTCCCTCCCCCTGACTCTCTCAGCCACCCCCCTACACACACCCCAGAGCCACAGGTATCACTAGCCTTTGCAACTTCCCCCAGGTTGCGATATTGGTTTTGCTTTACTATATTGGCTAATGAGGGGAAGACGAGGAGAGTTTCAAAGACTTCCTCTCCTTACTTCTTCACTGCAAAGGCCAAGGTACCAATGTGTGTGTGTGTGGGGGGGGGGGGGGGGGAAGCTTGCACCAAGTACATCTATTGAGATTGTATATTCAGGTTCTGGAGAAATGACCACCAGATGGGTCAGTGGGCCCAGTGGACCCATTGTAAGCCAGACTTGGGTCAGAATCCCACTGCCCCCGTGTGCCTTCCTTCTAACAGAGGTGCCACAAGCAAGCTTCATGGCTCTGAGGATGATCGATGTCATTATCCCAGAAAAGAACTCTAAGAGCCATTGGCAAAGGACTGGGACAGACCACGTCACATACAATTGTGACGGTGCAGGTCCTCTCTCAGAAAGGCCCGGCCTCTTCTCCATCGATGGGTTCTGGGTCTGACAACTGTCTCAGGTCCAGAAAATGGACAAGGCATTGCACACCATGCAGGGCAACCTCGGGAAGGACCATGGATGGTCAGGAGTCAGAAATAGGAGGGGGAGAGCATGGCCCAGGGTCTTTATTGGGGTTTTGTGGGAAGGAATGGGCAAGGCGGGAGAGGCACACTGAGTAAGCTTAGGATTGGATAGTTTGAATTATTTCAGCCAGCTCTGGACTATAGGAGTGTAGCGTCTGGTCCTGGGGGAATATTGGCTCGGTGCGTGAGAGTTTAATAAAGGAGACATGGGAACATGGGCTTGGGATTGGCTGGCTTGCATAGAAAGGCATGCTTGCAGGGGACTCATTTATTATCTCTAGGAATTAGCTAGCCTTAGGAGTAGCAGGCTCTTCAGAATCAAGACCCCAATGCTAGAGAATCAAAAATTCAGAAAAGAAGAAAATACAGTCAATACAACCCCCAATTTCCTGCTCTATCCCCCACTCTGATTAAGCACCCTCAGCCCTATATGTCCTCCCTGCAGTAGATGTTGGCTGGGTCCCGCAGCTCCTTCAGTGTCCAGTTCCTCCCCAGCAGGTCCAGCACCTCCCCAGCTGGGTTACAGTCTGACCTCATGCTAGTTATTGGCTTCACGGCCAAGGGCAGGTGAGCACAGGCCCTGGGGAGGGGGCCTGCTGTCCTGCAGGAGCGTGGCTTTTGCCGTGTCCTCAAGCAAGTGAGGTCCTCCTTCATGTGGAGGAGGGAGCCAATTCTGCAGGCTCAGAGGGTTCCGGGTATTGGGATCTTCACGTGCATCAGCCCAGATGTTCCCCCCTCACATCTCCAGACCCCATTCTTCACTCATCGGAGCCCTGACCTGGGCAGAGCAGACCTGCCTAGGTTGGGAGTCCAATCCGCTCAAAGCTCTGTGACTCTTATGACTTAATCCTGGGAGGACCCACAGCCTCTTCTGCCCTCCGGCTGCAGGAGCTGGGATGCCTTCATGTGCTGCCAAGAGGCCTCGGTTTTCATAATTACCTTGTAATCTGTGCAATTACTGTCAGCCTTCCCTTTTTCAAAAGTCCCTCCTGCAACAGTTCATCCAGTTCCATTGTCCTCCTCACGTCTATCCCTCCCATCTCTCTCAAATGCCTAGTGCATTTCACCTACCAGTGTATTTCCTTCCGCTGGAACACCATCCGAATTCCCTACCAGCAAAAGCGTTAGCAATTGCACTGCTACCTGTCAGCAGGGAGAGCTCACCCCAGCTAGTATGAGGTCGGCATTGCTGGTCAGCTAGCAGGTGGTTCCGCTGTGGAATCCTATCTTGGTGTCTGCGTCTTGGGCTATTCCTGGTAGCAACAGGTACAGGCTGATGCGCTGGGAAACCAAGTCTGAGGTGGAGATTAGCATTCAGGAAGCTTATCAGAGGTGCTCTGGGGATGAACACCCCCGGATAAGGGAAAGAAATGATTGGGAGCCGAAACCGGTTTGGCTCAGTGGATAGAGCGTCGGCCTGCGGACTCAAGGGTCCCAGGTTCGATTCCGGTCAAGGGCATGTACCTTGGTTGCAGGCACATCCCCAGTGGGGGGTGTGCAAGAGGCAGCTGATCGATGTTTCTCTCTCATCGATGTTTCTAACTCTCTATCCCTCTCTCTTCCTCTCTGTAAAAAAAATCAATAAAATATATTTAAAAAAAAAAAAGAAATGATTGGGAGAAGTTAGACTGTCCTATGGTCTCTACAAAGGCCTCAGCTGACCCCCGGGGGGAGCTCTGATACCAGTAAGGCCCTTCAGAGTGGTCATACCCTCGCAATGAAGTTATCGGATAGAGGCTGCCCCGTGAGAATGGCATGACCTTGGGCAAGGTGACCCTGTGCAGCCAAGGGCAATGTCTGGAGAGGACGGATGGCTGGGGCTCCCAGCCAGCAGTGTTCCCAGAGCCCTCCGGATCTGCAGGGGGATCCGGACGCAGACCATCCATCCTGCACCTTGCAATCTGGACGTGATTGGTGTTAGCGTGCTCATTCCCCCATCAAGCTGCATGCTGTCTGCTCGGGCATATGGTCCCTCTTTTATAATTATTTAACCTGCATTTCCATCGCATGCTCCATGACAGAATTATTTAACTTTGGGACCTTAAACACCAGGGTGTGTGACGGGTCCATAAGGCAATGAACGGAATGGGAGCATCGTTTTCCCAGGGGTGATTTTTCTGGAGACAGAGATACTAACCTAAATGGAACATTTTCACACAGATTCTAGAAGTTCAGAGCACATAGGCTAATTGTTTTTGCTTTGGAGGACTTGAGAGGGATTGGATAACCCCACCCACCAGGATTCTGTTATCAGCTGAATCATGGACACTAAACTTATGCTCTCAGTGGTGTTTTTGTGAATTTGAATTCCAAAGGCAAGGGAAACAAAATGAAAAAATAAACAACAGACCCGGCAGTGTGGCTCAGTGATTGAGCATTGACCTATGAACCAGGAGGTCACAGTTCAATTCCCAGTCAGGGCACATGCCCGGGTTGTGGGCTCCATCCCCAGTGTGGGGCATGCAGGAGGCAGCTGATCAATGATTCTCTCTCATCATTGATGTTTCTATCTCTCTCACCCCCTCCCTTCCTCTCTGAAATCAATAAAAACATATTTAAAAAAAATAAATAAACAACCGGTATTTTCTTCCTGCAACAGAATTTATTAGCAAACGTTGCTCAATACAAGAGAGTCATTAGCTAGGCCCTGACGATATTTTTCACAGGAAGTCTTTGCCACAAAGGGATTTGACCTGTGATTTCAGGGCCACTGAGCAGAGTGTCAAGGTGGCTTGGTTTCCCCGGAGCTGGGTCATCCCAGGTCAGAATAAGAAGGAACTGTCTCAAGTCCAGCCTAAATCCACAGGCCGGGAGGCCAGCAGAGGTTATTTTGACTCTAAGACTGAATGATGCAACATGGCTATAGTAGCCATGGTATGTTTGTGATCCACAGGGATCCCAGAGTGTGCAGTGAGGTTGATGGTCCAGGGGTTCTTGCTTGTAAGTAGAAGAAAGATCAATCAATTTTTCAAATACATTTCATTATAAATATCAACAGTGACATAATAAAATGTTTGTGTTTATCTTGTCATCTCCCCCAGCCCCACCCCAATGTTCTTAACAGTAAAAGGACATTGGTGTTTGAAGACAGAGAAGTGAAGGGAAACCCAGGTGGTGAGATGGACATGGGTCACATTTGTGCATTATTGTACCTCAGGCAAAGAGGCAGTTGTATTTTAGGGTGACAAGATATATCAAATAAAACCACAGATGCCCAGTTAAATTTGAATTTCAGATAAACAGTGAATAATTGTTAGTACATCCCAAATATTGCATGGCACCCTATAAAGTATGAATCAAATAGTGCATGATATTCTGTGTCTTACCTGGCAACTTTATTGTATTTTTGAGTGAGAACCGTTAGATTATGCCAAGGGATTTGCAAGGTGAGGGGAACCACCAATGTGGCTGCTGATGACAATAAGAACAAGGTTATTTCCCAGCCGGCATGGCTCAGCGGTTGAGCATTGATCTATGAACCAGGAGACCACAGTTCGATTCTCAGTCAGGGTACATGCCCAGGTTGCAGGCTTAATCCCCAGTGTGGGGCATGCAGGAGGCAGCCGATCAATGATTCTCTCTCATCATTGATGTTTCTCTCTCTCACTCCCTCTCCCTTCCTCTCTGAAATCAATAAAAATATTATATATATAATATTATATGTATGTATGTATGTATGTATGTATGTATGTATTGAGTCAAAGGAGGAGTAACAAAGAGGAAACTAAACTGAGTTAGACAGCCAGACACAATTGGACTGCCCAGTTGCATAGAAATATACTTTAAATGGGGCTTACAGACCCAAATAGACCAGTACACTTGGCTCCACAGACAACTGAGACCAAGTGCAAGTAACTATGACAACACGCATGTCGGATTTGAGTCCCAGGGGAGTGGGAGGCGGTGTGCTGGGGTGGCCATGGTTCCTCCCAGTGAGAAATGGATAATGGCAATGTTGACCTGTGGTTTTAGAATTTTAAAAGGTAGAGCAAAGCCTTCGTTGTGATGAACTTACTCTCCATGAGGCTGTAGAAAGATCCATTGGCCATGGTCCAACCAGAGCGACAAAAGTCCCCAGTGACCTTTGTGGGAACTCGTGAACCATGGATCAGCGTCAAGAGGCAAGTGCCCACAGGTCTCCGCGCAATAATTCTGTCTCTACTTGTCCATCCAGGTAACGAGGAGGCTTTGTCCTTAAAGCTACGATAATTAAACTGGTAAGCAACAGTGATGGGGTTGGCAGATCAAAGAAATAGTATTAAAAGTCTCTCTCACTTCCTGTCACATAATCATATTTAAAAAAATAAAACCTAAATGTTCAATCAGTGATAGTGGGACAATCAGCTCACCATTTAGACCCACAGGTTGAGAACCGCTGCTGTAGAGCCTAAGACCATCGGACAACACAGATATTTACATCACGATTCATTAACAGTAGCAAAATTACCGTTATGAAGTAGCAACGAAAATAGTTTTATAGTTGGGGGTCACCACAACATGAGGAACTGTATTAAAGGGCCGCGGCATTAGGAAGGTCGAGAACCACTGGTCTAGAGGAAAATCATAAACCTGGAGAGAAATGACTGAGCCCTCCCTCCTCCTTCTCTGGATTTCTCTGTCCTCGGACCTGATTGGACTTTCTGTTTTTTAGGAGTCATTCAGAAAGACCAAAGGCAATATTTGCACAAGGCCACAGATTGCATAGCAATAATCAGAAAAAATAATCTCCCACTCAATTCTCTCCTTTCTTCCTCTTGCACGGAAGCCCAGGGAACTGCTTTGCTCAGTTTCAAAATTATTGTAATTTTTTCATTAGTTTTTGTGAAGACTTTCAAAGAGCAGTGCCAAGGCAGACTCAGGGACAGCGGAAGACACCCCCAAGTGCAAAGAATACCCAGCGTGCAGGCTCTGCCGTGAGCCACGCACAGAACCATGAGTCAGACCCGACGTGTAACTACAGAAGTAATGCATTCACACATTTCCTGGGTGGCTTCAAAAACAAAGTTTGTTTTCTGCTCGGAGAACATTCCACAGCCATGATTCAGCCCTGACTCAAAGCTCCCTGACCAAGTCGACTTTCAGG
Source organism: Cnephaeus nilssonii (assembly GCF_951640355.1). Lineage (NCBI taxonomy): Eukaryota > Metazoa > Chordata > Mammalia > Chiroptera > Vespertilionidae > Cnephaeus > Cnephaeus nilssonii. The sequence continues at coordinate 6,444,867 of NC_137094.1, read as the reverse complement.
AGAGAAAAACCAACTCAGGCTGGTTACCAGCGAGTCACATGGAACCAAGCTTCCAGAGACTTGGGTAACACAGCGTTCCTGCACCTCAGAAAATGCGGCTTTTCTTCATCATTCCTCTTTTTCTTTTTTTGTCAGTTTTTTTAATTACAGTTTACATTCAGTAGTATCATTTCCTCCTTTCTCTTTTATTTTTTTAAAAATATATTTTATTGATTTTTCTACAGAGAGGAAGGGAGAGGGAGAGTTAGAAACATCGATCAGATGGTCCTGCACACCCCCTACTGGGGATGTGCCCGCAACCAAGGTACATGCCCTTGAGCAGAATCGAACCCGGGACCCTTCAGTCCCCAGGCCAATGCTCTATCCACTGAGCCAAACCGGCTAGGGCTCCTCCTTTCTCTTTTAAATAAATCCGTTTTGGAGGGATTTTAGGAAATTGAAGGAGGTATGTTCCCTGTACCTCAATCTCCACGTCTATAAAAATGGTAAGGATTCCATAGCCTATGTGAAATACGGAGAATAGTGTCCGGAATAAAACAGCTCTTCAGGAGGGGGCCAATATGAGGGGAGGGAACATCTGTAATACTTTCAACAAATAAAGATCCATTTTAAAAACTGCTCAACCAATGCATGCCATGATTATTAATTATTAATATTTTATTGACAGCCTCGCCCCAGGTTGTCTCTGGCCTCACTTCCCTCTGCCCTCCCCTAAACAGGCCACTCTATACGACCTGCCTCCTAGTTCTTATGGGTTCAATGGTGCCCCTCCCCTGCCCCCGATTTGTATGTTAAAGTCCTAGCCCCCGGGATTTCAGATTGTGACCTTATTTGGAATGGGGTCATTTTAGATGTCATTGCTTAAATTAAGGGGAGGTCAGCAGGGTGAACCCCTCATCTATATGACTGGTGTTCCTATATAAAAAAAAAATAAGGGCCGAAACCAGTTTGGCTCAGTGGATAGAGCGTCGGTCTGTGGACTGAAGGGTCCCAGGTTCGATTCCGGTCTAGGGCACGTACCTTGGTTGCGGGCACATCCCCAGTAGGAGGTGTGCAGAAGGCAGCTGATCGGTGTTTCTCTCTCATCGATGTTTCTAACTCTCTATCCCTCTCCCTTCCTCTCTATAAAAAATCAATAAAATATATTTTTTAAAAAAGGAAAATTGGATAAGAGACACAAGCACTGAGAGAAGGCACTGGAGAGACGCAGGGAGGACACCTTGTGAAGATGGAGACAGAGGGGTCGATGCTTGTCCAAGCTAAAGAACACACAGACGTCCAGCAAACCACCCGAAGAGGGAAGAGAGGCCTGGAACAGGTCCTCAAGCACAGCGTTCAGAACCAACCCTGCCACTCCTTGACCTTGGACTTCGAGCCTCCAGAACTAGGAAACCATAAATGGCTGCTGCCTAAGACACTCCCTTTGGGGTCCTTGGTTACAGTCGCCCTACCACACACCTAACGCTGGCACACGGCTTGAACTTCCTCGCCTCCGTGTCTCTGCTGTGTCCTTGAACTGGAGAAACCTCCCCCACTCACCGCCAGTGGGAAATCAATCTATATCACGTGCCACATTTGCCTACTCAGATCTCCGCCATCAGAATTAGCCCGTGTCCTGCTGTTCGCTGTATATGTTCTTCTGCTGGAGCGATGAGGGCCACACCTGTTCGCTGGGATCATGTCTCCCGGGGCAGGAAGGACCCTCCCACCACACCCTAGCCCCAGAGCCCTGGGGATTAGCTGGGAGTGCCGGTCTCCAGAGGCTGAGAGATGGATCTGAATCAGCTGCAGTTTTCTTTCCTGTGAAAAGGTATCATTTTCTTGGATACTTTTTCACTCCCTTGGAGACAACGTGGGGGCCCTCCGGAGAAAAGAGCAGGAGAGGGCAATGCTACTCATGTGACTGTGAGCCTCAGCCAGGTGGGCTTTCCCAGACATAGCTTGAGTTCTTGAAAGCCTCCCTAATGACTCCTTGGAATAGGATTCTGCTGGTGGAATTCTACCACTAAATTAAAATTTTCAATTACATCCTTGTGAATAATTCACTTGGGGACCTTTCTGAAAACAAAGAAGAACTCTGCAGGAAAGGCAGAATCAGTGCACTGCAAGTCAGGAGGATTCCCATTAAAAATCGTTTTCTCTTGGGAAGAAAAAAAAAAACACAAAAAAAAAACAGAAGATCTGGCAACACTGGGCCCATTTCCCTATAAAAGCAACAATAAGTTAGAGCTGAGTAGTGTAACAACGGGAACCCAAATCCGGCTGCCTGCCCCCACAAAACCCAAACTTGTGAGACAGATGCTAGTGAAACAGGAAAGAGGTTTATTCCGGTGCCAGTAACCTGAGGAGATGGGGGACTCCTATGGCAAAGCCCATCTCCCCATCTCAGTGCAGGCAGAGTTTTGTATAAGGAGGGAGAGGGAGAGCAGAACAAAGAAATCAAGGCGATGGGGTTGGGGTTGAAAAGGTCTCTGTGTGCAGGTCAGCACATCCCATGCCAATGAGGACCTTGAAACTGGTCAGGTGATGGTTTGGTGTGTGTCATCCTGGTCTTCGTCATCCTGGTTCAACATCATCCTGGTTCTATGGTTGAAGGTCAGCAAATCTCCCAGAACTGGGATGACTAAAGGTTGGAGCCTGTAGCTTCTGAAGTCATTCCCTAGGATTCTTATACAAACCTGCTGTTTACCTACAAGCTGCATATTAGTCCGAGTCAGCATTTACAGAAACAGTGTCAAAACAGTGGTGGGGTGGGCTGCAATTCCCCACTGTTACCGTAGCAGCTGGCCCTCTGCAGGGGTTTAGACACCCTCCCACATCTGCAGGACAGCCCCCTGACAGTCTGCTGACCACTTCCACCCACTTCTGCTTATTTGCCTGGCTCCTCGTTTGAGGCATCTGAGTTTTCTGACTCCTTAGAAAGGGATTTCCAAGATTCCTTAACTCTTTTCAAACCTTCTTCTCTTTCCTCTCTTGGTCTCGTTCTAGCCTCTTCACTCACCATAGGCAGGCATGGTATTTCTGTCCTGAAAATTTCCTTTAATTCTTTTTATAAAACAGCTTAGATAGGACCCTGACGATAGTCACCAACCTTGTCGTGAGATATGAAAAAGCAAAAGACTAATGGTCTAGAGAACCGAAGTTGTGCTCTAGATCTGCCTGCAGCCTATCTTGCAGTCTCCAGGTACTCAGCAACTAGCACCAGGCACACAGTAGGTGTTCCAGGAGGATGTTCTGAATGGATACGCCAACCTTACTTGGTCTTAAGCAGTCTCCAAGGTTCATCCAGCTCTCCCTTTGGTGGTTTGTGAGAGCAAGGGAGAGTTCCTGGTGGGTTCGGGTGGCTGAAATGACAGCATGATGGCCAGGGACACTAAAGTCTGCCCAATGGTAATTCCACCTGGACGGAGCCCGTGAACTTTGGTTGCTTCTGTGCTCAGTCTGTATACACTGAATGGCCAGTTTATTATGATCTCTGAACACATAATCATCTGGCCACTCAGTGTATATCCTATATAGTAAAAGGCTAATATGCAAATTGTCCCCTCGACCAGGAGTTCGACCAGCAGGCAGGCCGGCCAACCGCCCATGTCCCCTCCCCCTGGCAAGGCTGGCTGGACCCCACCCATGCATGAATTCATGCACTGGGCCTCTAATATATATATACATATATATATACTGAGTGGCCAGATTATTATGCGTTCAGAGATCATAATAATCTGGCCACTCAGTGTATATGGAGATTAACAAGATGCAGCACCTGCCTTCCCTGTGTTGGCAATTTCCTGGGACGGGTGAATAAGAAAACCAGTTATTAAGACAGATGGGGTCACCCAGATGATCCCCCAGACCCATACTTCTGTCTTGCTCATCTTCTGTGTCACCACCACCTTGTGCTCTTTTGCCCTCTGACCTCCCCTTCTCGGAAATTTCTAGCAACTCTCTGAGACAGAGCATCGTGGTCTCCTGGCTAAGCACTTCCTGGCGGTTAGATGAGCGGTGCCTCTATAATGATGTTGGTTACAAATAGAGAAGCTTCAAGTGCTCATTCCTCTGGGAGAGACCGCCCAGACCTCAGAGTACATTAGCATCCTGGTGCTTACCATCCTGGATGCAGACTTTGGGCCAGGGAGGGGAGGGGAGAGGGCAAGCGAAGGCAGCACAGCATCAGGGCCCAAAGCCAGCAGGTCAGAGAGGCTCCTGTCTGTACCACAGAGATCACCGGGTAACGCTCAGCCTATTTTCAATTCTCTTATGGCGGTACTTAGGGGCATCAACTTTATTTTTTATGCAATTTTTACCTCTAAATTATTATATTGTACTAGAGGCCCAGTGCATGATTGAATCATGCACGTGTAGGGTCCCCTACACGCTTTTGCTTTTCGTGGGGGAGCTGGGTGCCTGTCTGCTCCGGCACCAACGGACAGGCACCCAGCTCCCCCACTTTTGATGGTCCACGGCCGCTGAGGGGGGTTACCCTGCCGTTGAGAGACGCAGCTGGGTGTCCGCAGCAGGCCCCCTCAGCGGCCGCGGATCAGGCCGTTGAGAGGCGCAGGGGGCGGGACTCCCACCCCCTGTGCCTCTCAACAGCAGGGTAGCCCCCCTCAGTGGCAGCGGATCCGTGCCTCTCAATGGCCGGATAGGCCACCCTGAGTCCCGCCCCCCAGCCTCCCGCCGCCCAATCATGGGCGTAGCGGAGTGATGGTAATTTACATGTTACTCTATTATTAGATAGGATTGAAAACACTGATGTCTTTCCAGAAAAGAGATCAAAGTTCAATGACACAGAGAAGAGATTGTCCCAAATGAACCAACAGAAGGTGGGGTGCTCGTAGATCCAGAGCCACACCCTTCATCTAATCCTCTCTTCAACAACACTCCCCGTCTCTCTGCAGTCTTCCAGAGCAGAGTTCAAGGACTAAGTGGGGGACTTGCTAACAGAAAGCCTGGGCCCAGGGCCACACAGCTGGCTCTCTGATATGGTCACCTTGCCCAGCCCTATAGCTCAGCATCCACCTCCCAGCTAAGCCATTTGGTGTCATGCACAAATGCTAGGATGTATTCTGATCTCCATCAGCCTCAAACTCTACTCTTTGGGACTCAACCCGAAGTCTGTGGTACTTGTTATTTGGCATTGGTCAGTCCCTGGCGATGCTAACTGGGCATCCACTTGGGTCCTAAGGTGGACTCCCCTTCCCCCAACGCGTGGTCCACTTGCTGTCCTAGGCCCCTGGGTGTTTTCTTTGCCTGGTAACCACCCAGAAACACCCCCACCCCCAATGCCTCCTGTACCTGAGGCCCCGCCCAGTCCCCTTCTGGGGAAAAGGAGGGAGGAGCTAACATTTCCTGAGTAGCTTCAAGGTTATCCCTTTATATCCTCACAGCAGTTGTGCAAGGGTGATCTAGTCCCCAGTACACAGATGAACAACATGGAAGCTACTGAAGCTCAGAGACAAATAAAGGCATTTCCCAAGATCAGCAAGTGTTTAGCAAACGGGAAAGCAGAGGTCTGAAGCGTGGTCAGCTGGCTTGAAAGCTCTATATTCTTTTTTTTTTTTTTTTTATTGATTTTTTTACAGAGGGGAAAGGAGAGGGACAGAGAGCTAGAAACATCGATGAGCGAGAAACATCGACCAGCTGCCTCCTGCACACCCCCCACCGGGGATGTGCCCACAACCAAGGTATATGCCCTTGACGGGAATCGAACCTGGGACCTTTCAGTCCGCAGGCCAACGCTCTATCCACTGAGCCAAACCGGTTTCGGCGAAAGCTCTATATTCTTAACACTCAACCCTGGGCCTCCCAGGGACTGACGCACAGTCTGGGTCCGGCCCCTGACCTGCCAGCCACGCTGCCTGACACCCAATGACTTCTAAGCGCTGCTCACCTTGGACTTGCCACGGCTCTGTCCTCTCCCTTGTGCGGGGTTCTCGCTGCGGTGCCTTGACCTCACGTTGCCAACCAGCCTCTGGGAAAAGGGGAACTCTGGAAGTCACATCTGGCCTTGACGTTGGGCTTGGCCACTTCGGGGCTTGCTCTGTGACCCTGAGCAAGCTTCTTGGCCTCTCTGAGCCTTGGTTTCCTCGTCTGGAAGGAGGGGTCGTAAAGCTTATCTCAAAGAGTGGTTGTACCGATGCAAAATCCTTTACAATCCTGAATGTAAAGGCTGGTTTCTTTGTCCAGGAGTCTGGACGGATGGTTTCAATATCTTGGTTGTAAAGATGAATTTAAAACAAAACAAAAAACACTGAGCTGGCCCGTCCAGAGGGCTTCACAGATGATATCGCTATTGAAATCACTCGATTGCGTTGTTATATAAAATAGACTATAATAATGTCAGTCACCAGGCAACAAAGACGAAGGACATCCCGGCGTGCTGCAAGCCTCTCTCTTTCCGGGGGGGGGGGGCGGGGGGGGTTTGGAGGGGGGGGCTCAGCGACCACTGGCGACAGTTTTCTTCAGATCCCATCGCTGTTTTTCGTTGTTTAAAGACACACATTAATTTAAAGCCTCCTCCCATTCTCTCTGTAAATTACAGCATTCACACGAAGTGGCAGCTGCTGTAATTAAGACACAGTTAATTGCCTATCCCCTTAATTGCAATGATAGGATTTTGACAGTTTGGTAAATAAGAATTGTTTGGTTTCCTCTGGCAATCTCAGCCTGGGCGCCCCTCGCAAGCGCTTCGTCACCCAATTTCCGGGACCAAGGGCTGTGTCCAGGGAGGTGGATGAGAAAGGAACCCTGAGTTACCTGCAGGCCCCTGTCTTTCTGGGACCGCCCCAACGTCACCTGTTCTGGCCAATAAACTCCTCCCAGGAATTTTCTCCACATTAATCAGTCGTCCCAGGAGATGAAAAAAAATGGGAAGCCACAGAACCAGGAGACCTGGGTCCTGGGGCAATGATTTCTGCTGCTGATGGGCCCCGGGGCGGGAAGGGGACTGGAGGGGGGGCGGGGCATCATGCTGTCAGACAAGGAAACAGAAGCCAAAGTGTAAACACACCCAAAGTCAGGGTCCTACAGACTGCGTGCCAGCCCAGGTCTCTGACCTCAGCCTTCCCGATGTGCCCCAAGGACCTCCACGGAGGCCAAGAAAAATGATGGTTCAAAGCGAGAGCTTTGGGGCCACACAGACCGGGTTCAGAGTCTCCCTTTACCTTTTTTCGCTCGTGTAAACAATAGGCAAGTTACTGCATGTTTTCGGGCCTCATTTGCTTCCATTGCAAAGGGGATTCTGTACCACCCTCCTCACAAGATTGTGAAATGAAGACAAATCCTATATAATAAAAGGCTAATATGCAAATTGACTGAATGGCAGAATTTCGGTCACTATGATGCGCACTGACCACCAGGGGGCAGACGCTCAACACAGGAGCGGCCCCCTGGTGGTCAGTGCACTCCCACAGGGGGAGCACCACGCAGCCAGAAGCTGGGCTCACAGTTGGCGAGCACAGCGGTGGTGGTGAGAGCCTCTCTTGCCTCCACGGCAGCACTAAGGACCCCTCAGGGGATGTCCTCCTGCCGGGGCCTAAGCCGGCAGACAGACATCCCCCAAGGGGTCCCGGACGGTGAGAGGGCGAAGGCCGGGCTGAAGGGACCCCCCCCACCCCCCGCCCTGCTCCCCCGTGCATGAATGTCATGCACCGGGCCTTTAGTAATCTTATAAGGAGCTTTAGCAGCATGGCAGGCTGCCGGTAAGAGCTCAACAACGGAAAGTGACTTAGCAAGTGTGACCCTTGTTCCCAAACGTGCATAAATAATTCTTTGTTGGGTTTTTTTAATTTGCCATAAATTTAATTTTGATAATGGTCCACGCTCTAGGTGCCCATCTCAGGCAATGTTCTGCAGGGCCTTGCACTTCCCAGTGCTCCCAGGGCACTGTGTCAAAGAGTCAGAGTCCACGTGGAGAGCTACACTCTGGCTCCCGCGGGGCCCATCAGAAAAACTGGGCCGAATTCTCAAAGCCTCCTGGGAGGCCAGGGGAAATGTCTGCACTTGCCTGCCGTGCCGTATGTGCTGCAAGGAAAGGGAAGAGAAACAAAACAAGTTTCCACAATGGATCCGTACAAACGCTCATATCCTACCGCGGCTATTATTAGCGCCAAAAGCAGGACTGTCAACTCTGATTGTGACAGCCCCGTGATTAGTCAATCCTTGCCTCCCAGAGGCCACACACCAGGCTTGGGAATAAAAAAAAAAGGATGTTAGTAACAATGACATCTGACTCTCTCTCTGTTGCCACTGTTTTTGTACTCCGATTCCTGTCCTCTCCTAAGTAAGAGGTGAAGGTGAATTGGTATACAATACTTAACATTTTTTCCCAACAAATGAATGAATGAGTGAATGAATGAATGAATGAATGAAGGGAAGTGCATGGGGGGGGGAAGTCCTATGTAAAAGCAAGATTTCCCTTGAAAAAGGTAGACCTGGAACCCGGTCGGTGTGGCTCAGTGGTTGAGCATCAACCTATGAACCAGGAGGTCCTGGTTCGATTCTCGGTCAGGGCACATGCCCGGGTTGCGGGCCCGATCCCCAGTGTGGGATGTGCAGGAGGCAGCCAGTCAGTGATTCTCTCTCATCATTGATGTTTCTATCTCTCCCTTTCCCTTCCTCTCTGAAATCAATAAAAATATTTTTAAAATATGTCTTTTTAAAAAAAGGTAGACCTTGTCCTGCTCGGCACGTGTGTGGGTTTGGCTTGCAGAGGCAGCTGACGCAGATCCAAGCTCACTGCGCTTTTACTGGAACAAAGTCCAGAGGCAAGTAGTCACGAAGGAGCCGGCTTCCCCCAACTTACCATTCTCCCCGCTAAGGCGTGGCGTCCACCCCAGGGCCCCAGAACTGCTCAAACCCCAGTATCTTATCTGCGTGTCTCCCCAGCAGGGAGGGGAAGCTCAGGCCTCTTTCTTTAATGATATTTCCCAGAGACGCAGGGAACACTTGCAGTTGCATGTGCTTGGCCAGAATTAGGGACATTGCCACGTGCAGATGTGACCAACATGGGCCTGGCTGCCAGCCCGCAGCCACTAGTGCAGCCCTCACTGGGCACGAATAATATAAAGGAATGGAATGGAATGGAATTAATATAATATATAAAATAATATAGTATAGCATAATATAATATAGTTTAATATAATATAATTAATACTAGAGGCTCGGTGCACAAAATTCGTGCACAGGGAAGGGGTCCCTCAACCCAGCCTGCCCCCTCTCACATACTGGGAGACCTCAGGGAATGTCCTACTGATGGCTTAGGCCCGCTCCCCATTGGGAGGGGACCTAAGCCACAGTCTGGCCTCTCTTTGCGGGAGGCAACCAGGCTGATCAGAGGAAGGCGCCAGCCCCATCACTCCACTGCTGCAGCCACTGCCAGTCACCGCAGCCACCAAGGGATTTTCATCAACACAGACTCCAGTCCCTTCACCATGAAAAAATGACAACTTTCTTTAGGGATTTTCAAGATGTGTCTTTCATAGGATATGACATTTCTTTCTTTATTTTTCTTTTTATCCTCACCTGAGGATATGTTTCCATTGATTTTTTTCCCCTTCCCTCCAATCCCAGGCTCAGCCCCTTCCCAAGCCTAAAGCCTCCGCCTGATGGCCAGCTGGAAGTGACCTGGGTGCCAAGGAGGTTCCCAGGACCCAGGTATGTATGCAAATTAACCGCCATCTTTGTTGGGTTAATTTTCATACTCTCTCTGATTGGCTGTGGGCGTAGCAGAGGTACGGTCAATTTACATGTTTCTCTATTATTAGGTAGGATAATATAATATATAAAATAATATATTATAGTATAACATAATCTATACTAATAAAAGGGTAATATGCTAATTAGACCGAACAACTTCCGGACGATCTTCCGGATGTCCTTTCGGACCAAGCCATGGTGGCAGGGCTGAGGCAGAGGCAGTTAGGGGTGATCAGGCCGGCAGGGGAGAGCAATTAGGGGGATCAGGCTGGCAGGGGAGATTAGTTAGGGAGATCAGGGCAGCAGGCAGGTGAGCGATTAGGAACCAGTGGTCCCAGATTGTTTTTTAAAGATCAGTTTTAAAAATTCACTTTGGGTCACTTTAGACTGTATATGAAATGGTTTTGTAGAATTAGTGTTACTTTTCTTAGGTGAGACAACATACTTAGTAGGAAAATATCCTCATTCTTTTTTTTTTTTTTAAATATATTTTATTGATTTTTTACAGAGAGGAAGAGAGAGGGATAGAGTTAGAAACATCAATGAGAAAGAAACATCGATCAGCTGCCTCTTGCACACCCCCTACTGGGATGTGCCCGCAACCAAGGTACATGCCCTTGACCGGAATCGAACCTGGGACCCTTGAGTCCGCAGGCCGACGCTCTATCCACTGAGCCAAACCGGTTTCGGCTATCCTCATTCTTAGGAGACACATGCAGACATGTTTAGGGTTGTCATGATGTCAATTTTCAAATGACTCAGAAAAATAAAAATATTAAACGCTGGCCAAACTAGATAAAAGGCACATGGATGTCCATTGTGTTATTCTTTCCACTTTTCTGTGAGTTTGAAATTTTTCTAAATAAAATGTCTGGGAAAAGTTTCCCTAGGCAATGGCCTGTGGGCAGATTCATGTCAATGAGTCAGAGCGAGACATCTCGTCTACATAGCTCCCGAGGTCTGTCCTGTCCTAGAGAATTATAAATAACTTTGCAGACTAATAAAGTGCTGTGGTGGGTACTGTCTCCTACAATCCTGATGTGAATGACCCTTGCGTGGGAGGTTTTATTGCCCGACTGTGTGGCCCAGGTGCAGAGGCTACAGCTCTGGCCTGTGCTTGACTCCGAGCCTCCTAGGTCTTCCTCGCTCCCAGCAGCCAGTGCAGCTATAGGCACCTGGCAGGTTGTCCTTGAACATTTGTCTGCAAATATTACAGGAGAGCCCCACCAACACTCTTCTAGAAGGAAACATGAGCTTGCTACTTGCAGAACCCAGGGGGGAAATTTGGAGGACAATTTAAAGCCCAAGAATGGAACTATGCATTAGAGGTCAATAAGCTTGAAGAAATTTATATCAATTAATATTTTTATGCAAAAGCAGTTCCTATTGTGTAGAGGAATTTATAATAACTAATCCACACAATCTCCTATAATGTGTAGATTAATCACCCTAACTTTTGGGTTGATTCTTAAGATAAATGTTTTTCAATTTCCTTGTTATATTTTTATATTATATTTTATATATACTAGAGGCCTGGTGCACAGATTCGTGCACATTGAAAGGAAATTAATTAGGTGGCCGGTGAGGCTGGACTGAGCAAGACAGGCCGGACACGTCCTGGAGCCAACCTCCTGTAGTCCCTCCCTGGCCAGCCACACCTGGGGCAGCGCTGGGGCTCAAAGGCCGTCTGCAGAGTGAGCGGGGTCCCTCCAGCAGGTGTGGGTCCCCGGCCTGGCCTTCAGGGATCGGGCCAAAACTGGCAATCTGACATCCCCCAAGGAGTCCTGGAGTGCAAGAGGGCACTCTGCAAAGTTGCTGTCACTCGGCAGCTCCTGCATTGAGCATCTGCCCCTGGTGGTCATTGCACGTCATAGCTACTGGTCGGACGGTCGCTTAGGCTTTTATATATATAGATGTTATGTATGATCCCAGTTTTCTAAAATTATTTACGTTTATAAGGCTACCTACCACTTAACGTCAAACTGTTAATGTTCAGAATGACATCTAAACTGATGCTCCCAATTGTGGACAATGATCATCTCTGACCAGTGATATTGGTATTCGCTTTCCCTTTGTACTTTTTGTATTGCCAGGTATCATTGCAGGAACATGGGAATTTTCTGTTTGTTTGTCTTTCTTCTTGGAGAATGTGGGTTTTTATTCTTAAAAATTAAAAATTAACACATTTTAACTAAAATGTCTTTCACCTGGGCTTCCATGTCAGACAGAGCTGGATTCAAATCCTAGGTCTGAAGGACTTGCAGGGTCCTTAGCCTCTCTTAGCCCTCATGTCAAATGGAGGTGTTTACCCTTGATGGTTGTGGTTGGGATGTAAGATGGTACATGTCGAATAGCTAACACGATCTAGCGATACAAGGTAGTTAGCCAACAAATGAGAACCATTTATCACTTCTACTACTGTGAGCCCAGTAAGTTGCTTCTGTTCCGATATTTAAATTTGTCCCACTTTCAACTAAATGCTGTCACCAAGACTCTGGTCTTAAACTATTTGGTGTTGTTCCACGTAGGTTAGTCTCCCAGTGGGAGCCCCAGCCCAGCCCCTGCTGGCTCCTAACCACCACCTGAAACTTATGGAAATACTTCATAGCTGCAGACACTGTTTAACTGAGAGGCCAGCCTGTATCCAGGCCAGCCTGCTGCGTATAATACCAATGTTGTATTTTGGTTTTGCGTTGGGTGATAAATGAACATATTTGCCATTCTGGTCTTCAAAGGTTATGACTTGCTACGCTATAGAGTAGTGCTACGGCGATGCTCCACACAGGGATTGGCTGAAGCTTATTGGTTTAACCAATGAAAAGCTTCCTTTGATGCCTTTAGTAGCAGCAGGAGGAGGCCTACTCTCGTCTCGGACCCAGCAGAGCTGAATTCATCTGTCCCTCGTGCCAGCCCTACCTCCTCAATTCCAACTCACAAAGGGCAGAACTTGCCAATACAGCTCCACCCAGCTCGCTGACCTTGTGTGGTCCTTGGGATGATCTTTCTAGAAAGGAACATACTGGTGGTTAAACAACCTGGGCTGTTTGCCCACGTGGTGTTCCTTTCCACACTCCTTTTCACCCTTTCATGTCCAGCTGGCCTTTCACTGAGATCAAAAGACACCTACTTGCTTTAAGCCCACGACCTGAAAGGCGTTACCTAGCAAAACTGTCCAACTCAGAGAGCATCACAATAGCTTTTGAGTGATGTAAAGGGATCAAGTCCCCTAACTCTGCAGGGTGCCCTAGCTGTCCATCCAATACCCGGAGGCAGCCGAAATAGCCGCTGTCCTCAGAGGACCCCTCTTTAAAGCAAGAAGGTCTTCAACTACTGCAGCCCAAGCAGGTAACATCGGTATGACTGTCACCGCACGCACCTCTCTCCTCCCACTTCGTAGTTGCATTACTGAATAGCTGGTTGCATGTTGAATGTTCTAGAGCCTGGAGCTCACGATTTACAGACACTTTGTGGCAAACCTTTCCGAAAGACAAGAATCCTTTTACAAAGTGAACATTCATACTCAACTTTGAATTATTTGAATGGTTCTAGCTCAACTTTTTTTTTTCCTCTTAGAAATGGGGTATACCTACATTAAGGTATCTGACTCTATGATGCCAGAAGAACAAAGCTTAAAAACTGTTAACTGAGTTACTAGGTTACTGAGTTGACTGACTGATCGTGTTTTTTGTTGTTGTTGTTGTTTTTTCATTTATCCATTCATTCCAAAGGCTGCATAGAGCACTTCCTTGGGTGGGAAACACTTCTCACCAATGACAGTGAGGTAGGAGGGCAATGAGAGTGGAGATACTGGCCACCAAAACAATATGGTTCCGGCATCTAGAAGTTTCCGTTGCAGCTGGAGAGGCAAGGCACCGTACGAAACTCATGTCTTCTTCTTTGAAGAATCTCTAGAGCCTTGTCCACGCCCGGGCCAAGTTGTCACTCACTAAATAGTTTCTTAAACGACAGGCTTTGTAAATGAATTAATAAACCAATGAGGAAAGATCTCAGAACCAAAATGCATAATAGAATTCATCAAGGGCTCTGGGAATTCAGAGCCGGGCACTGGGCCATTTGGAAATCAGAACAGAGGCCTTGAATCAGGCCCTGAAGAAGTGGCAGAATTTAGACTAGACGAGGGAGAAGGGAAAAGCATTTTCATAGTAGGGTTGCGGGGAGGGTGGAAGGGGAGGAAGAGGTGGGTACCCAACCTTTCCTGAGAAAACAGAAGCAATAAAAGACGGAAGACCCTTTTCTAAACGTCCTCTCACAACACAGGTGCTCAAAGGCAGTTGGGAACAATTGCCAGAGAGCAGTCCTCCAGTCAGCCTGGCTGCTGTCTGAACCCTAAGAGGACCCAGTTGATGGGTCACAATTCTGAGCAAGCACCCCACCCCCACACCTTCTCTGCACTGATTGGAGGAATCTGCTTCATATCAGCACTCCAGTTGCAAGGGAGTCTGGGAAATGTAGTGCTCAGCCTGAAAGCTGGTGCAGCAGGCAGGCACCCTAACAAGGGTGGGAAGACAGCTAAGTGCCCAACTGGCACAGTATTTTTTGTTTTTAAAGAAAAGCCCCCTAGCCCTGACCGGTTTGGCTCAGTGGATAGAGCGTCGGCCTGCGGACTGAAGGGTCCCAGGTTCGATTCCGGTCAAGGGCATGTACCTTGGTTGCGGGCACATCCCCAGTAGGGGTTGTGCAGGAGGCAGCTGATCGATGTTTCTCTCTCATCGATGTTTCTAACTCTCTATCCCTCTCCCTAAAAAATCAATATAATACATTTAAAAAAAAAAAAAAAAGAAAGAAAGAAAAGCGCCCTAGCTGGTTTGGCTCAGTGGATAGAGCATCGACCGGTGGACTGAAGGGTCCCGGGTTCAATTCCAGTCAAGGGCACATGCCCGGTTGTTGGCTCCATCCCCAGTAGGAGGCGTGCAGGAGGCAGCCGATCAATGATTCTCTCTTATCATTGATTTCTCTCTCTCTCTCTCTCTTCCTCTCTGAAATGGATAAAACTATATCCTTCATAATAAAAAGGCAATATGCAAATAACCATCACTCCGCTACGCCCACGATTGGGCGGTGGGAGGCTGGGGGGCGGGACTCGGGGTGGCATATCCGGCCATTGAGAGGCGCGGGACTTCCGCCCCCCCCCCCCCCCCCGCGCCCCTGCCTCTCAACGGCTGGATTGGCGGCCGCTGAGGGGGGCTGCCTCGGACACCCTGGACACCCAGCTCCACTGCCATCGGAGGCGGGGAGCCGGTTGTCTGCACCCGGATCCCCTGCCGTGCTCCCCTTCGTCAGCGCCTCAAGCCCCAGCAGCAGCGGCAGCGGCTGGGGATGAGCTGGTGATCCCAACAGCCTGGCAGCTCAGTGGTGGCGGCGGAGGCAGCATTGGGCCTGGGGACTGGCGAACAGGCAGAAGATGGCCCTGATCGCAGGAGGCTAGGCCTAGGGACCCTACCCGCACGATTGAATCGTGCGCTGGGCCTCTAGTTTTAAAATAAAAAAGCATATCTGCATGCATTAGTTTACACTTCCATGTCTTTGTGCTCCTTTTTGAGTCTATTTCCTTCCCTAAAGTGTTGGGCCGAAGATCACTTCTATCTATCTATCTATCTATATCTATATTTATATCTATATCTATATCTATATCTATATCTATATCTATATCTATATCTATATCTATATCTAGATATCTAGATAGATATAATTGATATTTAGAGAGAGAGGAAGGGAGAGGGAGAGAGAGATAGAAACACCAATAATGAGAGAGAACCATGAATTGGATGCCTCCTGCACGCCCCCTACTGGGGATTGAGCCCGCAACCCATGCATGTGCCCTGACCAGAAATCGAACCCTGACCTCCTGGTTCATAGGTCAATGCTCAACCCCTGAGCCACGCCAGCCGGTGATCTCTACTTTTAAGAAGGACTTGGTAGTACCAGATGGCTCTCACCTGGAAATGTACATACACTTGCCATGGGAACATTCTTCAATTTTTTTTTTCTTTCAGAATCCCATTCATCATGACTGCCATCCGGCTACGGGAATTTGTTGACCGCCACCCAGTGATCCCACCCAGGTAACCTCCTTCCAGAGGCAGACAGGCAGGCGCCTGGGGAATCGGACCCGGTCACCTGCTGCTCTGCGATTGGCAGACAGCTGCTGCCAGGCGGCTCTAATGAAGTTTCTTTGGGTTTAGTTGTTAAAAACAAAACAAAAACTAAAAACTCCCACATTCGTGGCAGAACCCAAGCAAGCAGGCAACTCCGAATCCCCCAAAGATTGAAGGGCGTTGGCTTTTGCTTGGGAAAGGCTTTAGCAAGAAGACTGGGGGACCCCTTTCCTCCGCTTGGAATCACACCAACCACCCCTGTGCTTCTGCTACGCGGGAGGTGACCGCACAGACGGAAACTAGGGCCGAGTATCACTCTTCCTCCAAGTTCATCCGCGGCCTAGGAATAACAAGTCTCATTGACATGTCTCATTGGGCTAAGCTCATCTTGCTGAGAGAGATTGTACAACAATCTGTAAATTCTCACCCCGCCCACCCTTCCCCACTCGCCATGGGACCTGCAGAGATTTATAAACTACTAGAGGCCCAGTGCACGAAATTCATGTACCGGGCGGGGTGGGGGGTGTCCCTCAGCCCAGCCTGCACGCTCTCCAATATGGGACCCCTCGAGAGCTGTCCGAGTGCCCGTTTAAGCCACGACTGCTGGCTCCCAACTGCTCACCTGCCTGCCTTCCTGATTGCCCTTAACTGCTTCTGCCTGCCAGCCTGATCACACCCTAACCACTCCCCTGCCAGCCTGATTGATGCCTAACTGCTCCCATGCCAACCTGATTGCCCCTAACTGCCGTCCCCTGCAGGCCTGGTCACCCCTAACTGCCATCCCCTGCAGGCCTGGTCACCCCTAACTGCCCTCCCCTACAGGCCTGGTCTTCCCCCCCCCCCCCCAAGTGCTCTCCCCTGCAGGCCTGGGTCCCCCACAACTGCCCTTCCCTGCAGGCCTGGTCGCCCCCAATTTCCCTCCTCTGCCAGCCTGGTCACCCCTAACTGCCCTCCCCTGCAGGCCTGATTGCCCCCAACTGCCCTCCCTTGCAGGCCTGGTCCCTCCCAACTGCCCTCCCCTGCTGGCCTGATCACCCACAACTGCCCTCCCTTGCAGACCTGGTCCCTCTCCTGCTGGCCATCTTGTGGCAGCCATCTTGTGTCCACATGGGGGAAGCCATCTTGTGTGTTGGAGTGATGGTCAATTTGCATATTACTCTTTTATTAGATAGGATAGAGGCTTTGTGCACAGGTGGGGACCAGCTGGTTTGCCTTGAAGGGTGTCCCAGATCAGGGTGGGGGTTCCCTTGGGGTGTGGGGCGGCCTGGGCGAGGGGCCTGTGGTGGTTTGCAGGCAGCCACACCCGCCGGCGACCCAAGCAGAGGCCCTGGTATCTGGGATTTATTTATCTTCTATAATTGAAACTTTGTAGCCTTGAGCGGAGGCTAGGGCAGGCCAGGGCGGGCGGAAAGCTTGGCTTCCTCCATCGCCGGGGAAACCCAAGCCTCCTGCTCTCTCCAGCTCCGTGGCTGCTGCCATTTTTGTTGGGATTTATTTATCTTCTATAATTGAAACTTTGTAGCCTTAAGTGGAGGCCTGGGCCATCCAGGGTGTGCGGAAAGCTTGGCTTCCTCCATTGCCAGAGAAACCAAAGCCTCCTGCTCACTCCGTGGCCGCAGCCATCTTGGTTGGGTTAATTTGCATACTCACTCCTGATTGGCTGGTGGGCATGGCTTGTGGGTGTAGCGGAGGTGTGGACAATTTGCATATTACTCTTTTATTAGATAGGATAAAATTGGGATAGGAACCTCATACAGCAAGTGACTTTGGGGTCAGCCTCCTGCAGCCCCAGTGACTTGGTGGTTTTGAGCAAACTTTGTGTTCATTCTAGTATTTAGTTAATTTTAACAATATTTAGTCAACAAAGGTAAGTTCTTTTGCTTCTAGAAATTATCAAAGGAAGAAGGGGGGCGGGAGGGATCTTGGTTCCTAGGTATTTTGAGAGCCCTTTCAGAGAAAATCCAGAGCCTGCCTCTCGCTCCCTGAAACCCCGAGAGGAGGAAGCAGGGTGGTTCCAGTGGCTCCTGGTTTCTGTCTCCCCACAAATGTTTGGCCTCTCTGTGTGTTTGACATCTGTTTTGTCCACGGTTGGGCCTATTTAACTGTGGTCTCATCTCCTGGGGAAAAATGGAAACAAACTTCCCTTTGTGGCTGCTGCCTGGGGCTCAGCGGAACTAACTCAGTCACTGGGCCTGACCTGAGCCAGCCGTGGGCAGCCTGAGGGTTTGGGTGGAACGCGGTGTGACAGGCACTGAAGTCGCAAGGCTGGCTGGGTTCCGTTCTCTGTGTTCATCCATCAGAGCCCCACCAGGAGGCGCCTGTCTGAGCTACACTGGGTGCCCCGCCCACCCCCCACCGCCCACCTTCAGTATTCACTGTGGAGCGGGGCTGTCTGTTTTCTGCCTTGGCAACAATCGTGGGTCCAATCCACCAGCAAGCTCAATCCTGCCTCCAGGATACATCTCCCATGGCAGTGACTCACCATCTCCACTGCCAACCTGGGTCCGGACCACCATGGCCTCTCCCTTGCTCATCTACACCAACCACCACTCTTGTTGTCCTACACCCCATTCTCAGGAGCGAGCTTCATGAAATATAAATTGGACCAAAGCCACCCCCCTTTGCATAAAGCCCTGTGATGATTGCATTTTGCATAAAATCCAAACTCGTTGCCAGGACCCATGAAGCCTACGTGAACTGGCCTGGCCCATCTACAAAGCCCCATTGTCTTCTTCCATCCCTTCAACAGGCCACACTCCTTCATTCCTCGGGGCTTTTGGACACGTCCCTTCTCCCTGGATCGCTCCCTCCCTGACCCTGCCTGCCCTGTCTTAACTAGCCTCCTGTCACCACCCTGCTTAGCTCCTTGTCAGCTGCTCAGAGAGCGATTCCTTAACCACCCTGGCTAGAGAAGGTCTTCTGTCCACCTCTCCAGCTCTGTTATTTATTATTATTAGTATTGATTTCAGAAAGGAAGGGAGAGGGAGAGAGAGAGAGAAGCATCAGTGATGAGAATCATTGATCGGCTGCCTCCTGCATGCCTTCTACTGGAAATGGAGCCTGCAACCCAGGCATGTGCCCTGACCGAATCAGACCGTGACCTCCTGGTTCATAGGTCAATGCTCAACCGCTAAGCCACACCGGCCGGGCTCCACCTCTGTTTTACTCCATCTCACACCTTTTTTGGACACATGGCCTTGTGGCCCTTATCACAACTTATTTTTTTCTTCTTGGTCTCACCCACTGGAATAAGTTAACACTCGTGCAACTCTTATCCTGTGGCAACCACTGTGTTTAACCTTCACAGCAACTTTGAAGTACAGTTCAGGAGGTACAACTGAGGCAGAGTGGTTAAGTAACATCCCAAGATCCCACAGCTAGTAAGTGATTGGCAGAGGTGGGATTTGAACCCACTGGCCTGGCTCCAACATCTGTGCTCTTAATCCCTGTGGAGAGCGGCTAGTGTTTGGACAGGTTCAAGCCTCGGACTAATGAGAGGGCACAGTCCTCTCATGGCCACGTGCAAGTCCCAGCTTGGAGGGCAGAGCCCTCCCAGCACAATTATAGCCAACAGCTGGAGTTGTAAGCTTGAACCTATGGTCCCAACACGTGGCCTCACGTGCCTGTTCAGGTGCATGTAATTGAGTAGGATTGAAACGCATGAGAATGTTGTAAACATCTTGACCACGCCCTTACTTTGCCTCGTGGCATCTGGCTATAAAAAAAAGACACGGCTTGTAGTCCAGGGTGCTGTCGCTAGCTCTCCATCAGAGAGGACAGCGTCCCACCGAGACCCAGCTTTTATTCTCTTGTCTGTCTTTTCTCAATCCTTCACCGCCCCCTCTCAGGCTCACCGAACCTGGCTGAGCTGGCATGGCACAAGGCGTCCTGGGGCTGAGTATGCCATGGCCATGCCAGCTCGCCACAGATCCCCGCACTCTATTACATCTGGTTAGCTCCGTAGGGTGGCTCGTTTGCCTCTCCCTACAGCCCACCATCGTCACCTCTGCCCAGCTGATTGGCACACGTGGTAGGTCCTATGCACATTGGCTGAAAAAAATGAAAATGAATGAATCCATTCTTCGTTGAGAAAAAAAAAAAATGATTCTGTCATTTATCTGTGGTTTGGTTTCGTGGTGACTGGCAGGGCCTGGAGAAGACCCGCCCTTCTGCCGATCCTTTGGCTCAAGCTTTTATCCAATCCATCCTTCAATGCCCAACCCTGTGCTAGGCAAGACTGAATTTCCAGCCAGTAGGAGCACCTAATAAAATGAAATGGGAAATGGCTCACAAGTAGCTGTGACCGCGCAGAACTTGCGTAGTAAGAACTATCGTAGATGCAAATGTTAACTTGTGCCGACCCCCAGATCCAGACCCGTTACTCGGGGGCAGGGCTGGGAATTGCCATGGTTTGTAGAGCCCGGCTGCCCCTGAAAAGATCACTTCCGGTGGAAGACACTCAGGATGGTGCAGAGGGTAACAGAAAAAAGAATCGGTGTCAGCATTTTACAAACTCTGGTTGGCAGCTGTCTCTGAGGGGTCAAGGGCCGCTCTGGGGTCAGCGCAACACCTAACAGGTGGGGTATCTGCGTCAACAGGACAGTCACAGATGTCTCATCGACTCTCATGTCATCGTTGGTGGAGGTGATCGTATCACCCCCACGTGACTGATGGGGAACCTGAAGCTCCCTCTTCCTCGAGGAGATGCGTGGGGACAGTTGTCTCAGGGATGAGGCCCCAGCATGGTGGCCTTCATCTCGTGTCCTGACTGAGTGACTTACTGCCCCCGAGTCTCAGGCTCCTGGTTCATTGGTTGCCTGGATACGGCTTTCCTTCCAGATGATAAACTCTTGAGTGGAAAGATTTTTATTTATCACCGCTCTATCCCTAGCACACTGCAGACACACGGAGCATGTGTTCTACTGCATTCAACAAGCGCATAAGTGTTCTTTCATTGAATTGCAGCAGCTTCCAGCTAACACTGCCATGTCTTCTTTCTTTTCCTATTTCTTTGGTCTATGACGTCTACTTCCTGCCTTCCCATCAGTCAGGGAGTCATGACTCAGCGGATAGAGCGTTGGCCCAGGGACTGATGGGTCCTGGGTTCGATTCCAGTCAAGGGCATGTACTTTGGTTGCAAGTTTGATCCCCGGCCCTGGTCGGGGAGTGTGCAGGAGGCAACCAATCAATGTGTCTCTCTCATATCAATGTTTCTCTCTCTGTCTCTCCCTCTCTATTCCATTCTCCCTAAAAATCAATGGGAAAATATCAGGTGAGGATTAACAAAAAACAAAACAAAAACAAAGACAGTACAAGTAAGAGAATGTAAAATATCTTATTTTTAAAAAACGCTAAACTCTTCTGAAAAAAGTAATCATGCATACATATAGATGATTCTGGATGCAACATGGAGTTTGGAGAACTGGGTTTGACTCAAGGCTCTGGCAGTTGCTAGCGGGTAATATTTAGAAAGTCCACTCTCTGAGCCTCAGTCTCCTCTTGCACAACCAGGTGTAAATATTTACCTGGCAAGGTGACCGTGAGAACTGGATGAGATCATCTCTGCACAGACACTTCGGGCAGCAGGAGGCAGACACAACAGAGAATTGCAGTCGCAGCCGCAGCCCCCTCGGGGACAGACACTCCCGGACTCCCCGGGGCATATCGAATGGTGTCTGTGGTTACAGTCACCCTCCCAGGGGACAGGCCTGCTCTTGTCTGAACTGAACGCGTGGCCTCAGAGAGCTGAGCTGTCCCGGACTGTAAATAATGCATCGGACACAGCGGACTCCTGCCCCATCCGAGGAGAGCAAAGGCCGAAACCGAGGGGGTGTGAGCCGAGCCGGGCGGGGAAAGCTGACATGTGCTTTGCAGCCATCCATCGGTTTGCCCCACACCCACCCACCCACCCTGGGAGAGGCCAGGTGCTGACAGCCAGGCAAAGGCATTTTCCTGTAGGAGGTAGCAATTCTCTTCCAAAAACCGATGTCTTAGCCTCTTCGTTGGGAGCTTTCTCCTGTTTGAAGGCCACATAGGAGAGGTTGGAAAGTCTAACCAAGGAGTTAGAGGCAAAGTGTCCCATCTTCAGCCCCCACCCTCCTACGCCCACCTTACACACGTCCCCACTGTCCGTTCCTGGGCCAAAACCTGCCCAGGGGCCCCCCCACAAGCTCAATAGCTGGTGCTGGTGGAGGGCTCCTTCCCCAAACAGTTGGGCTGCCACCTTCGCTCAGCGAGGGGAGAAGAGTCCATGGTCAGAGCACAGCCCGGCACACAGCACAGCCGCCGTGAGAAGCCAGTGCCGCTCCGCAGCTCCATTGGCGTCTAATACACTGGCACATGGCCCTGGGGAATCATTCAGACCTGGATGGCGCCAACAGAAGCCAGGGCTCCTATCCCGGGCACTCAGAAACGTCATTAGTTCCCAGTATTGTGCCAACTCCTCTCTCTCCTTGTGACTCAGTCGCCGCTGTTAGTTACCATCCGGGCCTCGGTCATATTACCCACCGCTGGGCAGGCCCAGACAGCCTGTGGTTTCTCTGAAAATCAGAGCTCCCCGAGGTCCTGTTTGCACAGACAGACAGACAGGCCCGCCCTGCTCACAGAGCTTGCCTTTCATACCAGGTAGGAAGCGGGGACCCCACCGGTCCCCACATGCCCCACTCTGACCCCCAACTCTGTCCAAGTCTTGACTTCTAAAGTTGCCTCACCTGGAATCTCTTCCCCATCCTATTTGCCTCCCCAAACCCTGGACACCTGCCCAAACCCTACCCATTGGCCTTTATTCAGACCACTGTTTTGGCACATGAAGAGCATTTTGAGGACAAGAACCCACCATTGTCTCACTAATAGAAAAAGGCTGGTCTTGCCGAAACTGGTTTGGCTCAGTGGATGGAGCGTCGGTCTGCGGACTGAGGGGTCCCGGGTTCAGTTCCGGTCAAGGGCATGTACATTGGTTGCGGGCACATCCCCGGTAGGGGGTGTGCAGGAGGCAGCTGGTCGATGTTTCTCTCTCATCGATGTTTCTAGCTCTCTGTCCTTCTCCTTTCCTCTCTGTAAAAAATCAATAAAATATAAAATAAAATAAAAAAAGAAAGAAAGAAAAAGGCTGGTCAACCTTGAAGCTCTGAAAGGTCAGAGCCAAACCACTCCCTATCTAATTGAGACAGTGGTAACTGAGGCAACTTCCCCATCTTGTAATCATGTAAATCCTTACTGGTATGATAATCCACTTATTACCTGCCTAAGGGCTATGGGTGTATCCCAAACCTGCTTAAGGGTAATGGGTGTATCCCCTAGTCTCAATAAAAGGCCTAGCAAGGCCAGAGCCTAGTAGTAGTTCTCCCACTAGAGTTGGACTACCGCCTGGCCCCCCATATCGCCAAACTAATTTTCTTCTAGTCTCTTTTAATTTGCGTGCGGCCCTTCTCCAGAAACCGGAACCCTGAACCGGAACCCTGAATCACGCGGGACATGAAAGGGTCTCCCACAAGTCAGCTAGAACCTAGCAGGGTGTGCAGAGTAGGTTACGTACATTCCCTAAGTGATGTTTGGACGGGAGGTATATGGCTTAAGTTTCCATTGATCACCAGCACCTATTGGAGAGCTACTTCATGCAAAACCATGAACTACTTTCTACTGACTCCTCCCTGGAATTCTTACAGCGCCTACTGAGCACTCAGAATCTGTGGAAGGTCCTAAAAGACTGTACACCTCACAAACGCTATAGTCATCCAACAATGGCCATCGTCCTGTGTCCCCTCTCCCAGGGAATGGCAGCATCTTCCCAATGCCTGAACCCTAAGACTGGCCTTGGACAGCTCCCATCTTTTACCTCAATCCTCTCTCCTAACGTATCCCCACTCCATCCTCTCCTCGCCATCCCTTTTCAACACATTGCTCAGAGCTTCACCATGCCCCACATAAACCACTAAAATCTCCTCCTAACCAGCCTTTCTACTCCTAGTCAGATTGTCCTCAAATTTGTTTTCCACCGCCACCAGCAAAAAACTTTCTAAAACAAAAAGTGTATTATAGCCTGGCTAGTGTGGCTCAGTGGTTAAGCATCGACCTATGAACCAAGAGGTCACGGTTCAATGCCTGGTCAGGGCACATGCCCAGGGTTTCGGGTTTGATCCCCAGTGTGGGGCGTACAAGAGGCAGCCAATCAATGATTCTCTCTCATCATTGATGCCTCAAACTCTCTCTCCCTCTCTGAAACCAATCCTATCTAATAAAAGAGTAATATGCAAATCGACCGTACCTTGGCTACACCCACAAGCCATGCCCACCAGCCAATCAGGAGCAATTAAGCAAATTAACCCAACCAAGATGGCTGCGGCCACAGAGCGAGCAGGAAGCTTGGGTTTCCCCGGCAATGGAGGAATCCAAGCTTCCTGCACACCCTGGCCGGCCCAGGCCTCCGCTCAAGACTACAAAGTTTCAATTATAGAAGATAAATAAATCCCAACAAAAATGGCTGTGGCCACGGGGCAAGCAGGAGGCTCGGGTTTCTGCGGCGATGAAGGAAGCCAAGTTCCTGGCCTGCCCTGGCCTCCACTGAAGGCTACAAAGTTTCAATTATAGAAGATAAATAAATCCCAGATACCAGGCCTCTGCTTGGGTCGCTGGCAGGCGTGGCCAGCCTGCAAACCACCACAGGCCCCTTGCCCAGGCTATAATCTAAAAGGAAAAGTAATTCATTCTAAAATGAGACAAATTTCAAAATATAAGGTCTGTTTGGGCACCACTACTCTGCAGCCTCCTCTCCCCCGATGCCACTGCATTTCAGCTGCACACACCTGTCTCACCTTCATGCCCCGGAAGCACTTCCTGCCATTCTCCACCTCATTCATTCCCGTTTGTGCTTCAAACCTTCCTCCCAACCCAACCCTCCCAGACTTACAAGACCATCACAGTGCTTCTTAATTTGTAGCCCCTATATACTTACCAGTTTTTTAAAAACTTGTTGTGCAAGTTTGTAAATATATCAAAAATAGAGAAAATAAGCTCGGCCTGCATGGCTCAGTGGTTGAGCGTAACCTATGAACTAGGAGGTCACAGCTAAATTCCCAGTCAGGGCACATGCCCAGGTTGCAGGCTTGATTCCCAGTGTGGGGTGTGCATCTCTCATCATTGATGTTTCTATCTCTATCTCTCTCTCCCTCTCCCTCTGCCTTCCTCTCTGAAATACACACACACACACACACACACACACACACACATATATATATGTGTGTGTGTGTGTGTGTGTGTGTGTGTATTTATTTATTTTAAGTAGAGAAGATCATATAAGAAACCCCCATTTTCTAATTCCCACTTTTCAACTATGATCAACATTTGCCCCACTGGTTTTAAATACCATTGCATTTTTTTCCTGATATTTTGAAACTGACACGTCAAATATTTCCTTATGATTCCTGAAACCTGAACCTGAAAACTGGGTAAAAAAGACACTCCCATCAAGAAAGTCCAAGTGGGTATAGCACTGGGAAGGTAGTCAATAATATTTCAATAATTATGTGTGGTGCCAGGTGGGTACTAGACTTATCGGGGGGATCACTTTATGAATTATATGCTATGCACCTGAAACCAACATAATATTTAATGTCAACTGTAATTAAAATACAGTCTTGAAATAAAAAATAATTAACTAATTAATTAAAAGTTGGGGGAGGAGGAGTCCAAGAAGTTCTGTGCCAGGAAATAGAGGCAAAGACTGAATATCTTCTTGAATTACATCACAGCTGGCATTCCTCTCTAAAGAACTGATCGTAGTAATTGCCTTTTTCTCACCCCTCACTTTCTCCACCAGCCCACTCATTGCTCATCAAGGAAAGGATGTCCTTGGCTACCTCCCTGGGCAGCTGGCACGAATCCATGTTGTTTCCACTGTAAGGAGCTGTCCCAGGTGAGACACCTAACAATTACACTAAAGTTAGAATGACACATTTTCTTAAACAGGAATCACATCTACACGAATAAAAGAGAAATATGCGAATTGACCATACCTCTGCAATGCCCAACAGCCAATCAGGAGTGAGTATGCAAATTAATCCAACAACTATGGAGAGTTAATTTGCATACGCAGGTGCGAAGGGGAGGGTGCTATGAGGGGGAGGGTGGGGGGATGGAGGGAGCCACAGAAGCGGCACTCTGGCCGGGAGCGAGGACTTGCAGGCTCCTGGGCGGCCGGGAGTGAAGCCAGGGGAAGGAAGGCCTATTCTTGCACGAATCTTCGTGCAATGGGCCTCTAGTTTTGTAATAACAAAAATGAGTATGAGAACAATAATAATAATTATTATTTGATGAATAGAAAACGTTTAGAAGGAAATACACCAAACTGTTAACAACAGTTATTTATGAGTGGTGAGATGAATGGTGTTTGTGTTTTATATTTTATTTTCCAGATTTTCTCTAGTGAGCATATATTACTTTTATAGTCAGCAATAAATAAGGATCTTTACTAAATTATCTAAGAAATGTAATCACCATGAGTTTAGAGTTTCAACTTAGTCAAATAATTTAACTTTTCCTGAGTCTGTTCCCTTCTCAGTAAAATTACAAATTTGACCCGAATGGTTTCTGCCTCTGTGGATATAATTTTAATAACAACAAAAAAGGTACTTTGATGTTGCGTTCTAGTTTGTAGAGGCTGGAAACCATGGGAGTTAAAAGCAGCAATTTGAGTAACTTTATGAAATGTTTGATCTTGGGCAATTTTCATTGCATCTCCGAGTCTATTTTCTTATCTGTTAAGCAAAATAATTGATATAAAATCCCAGGGCATAGTAGGCACTGAAAATATGATTGCTATTACTCTGAGGTCATCTGGCATATTTTACAAATTTCTCTTTTTCTCTTAATTGCCTTTGATATAATCAACTCCTGGTTATCCTCCATGCACAGACAAGGGCACCCTGGCATCCATACAGCAGCACAGAGTCTGGACTGAATAGATGGCACCAGAAGTAGTTTTAGAGGTCAATCCGACCCAATTAGACGAGGAGGATGCAGCCCAGAGAAGGGGCCTGTCTTGCTTGAAGTGCAGTTGGTTAGCATAAAAGCTGAGACTGGAATCTATCCACATTTTCTGATTCCCAGTTCAAAGCCCTTGGCTCCAACTCAAATACATACTTGACTCTGAAAAACCAAGGGGGAAACCTAGTGCAAATGTCAATCAATTATTTTATTAAGTTTCTAGATAAGAATAAGAATAAGAAGGAAGCCTAACTAGTGTGGCTCAGTGGTCGAGCATCGAGCTATGAACCAGGAGGTCATGGTTCAATTTCTGTTTAGGGCACACGCCCAGGTTGCAGACGCCATCCCCAGTGTGGGTCGTGCAGGAAGTGGCCAATCAATGATTGTCTCTCATCATTGATGTTTCTATCCCTCTCTCCCTCTCCCTTCTTCTCTGAAATAATATATATATATTTTAAGAATACAAAGGAAAAGAGAAGCAGGTTGCCTTCTGTGACCCGAAACTGGGAGAGGGCTGCAAAGGGAGGGAAAGGGGACTGGAACCCCTGAGCCATCTGCTGAGAGCTTGGCTAGGGCTGGCCTTGATCGATGAAGTCTGGCCAACACTGTCTTGGTGGCCTCCTGGCTACTTCCAGGGAATGGATTTCAGCTGATGAGAAAATGGAACGCTTTTCTCCGACTGGGTGTTCAGCAAGCTGTTACTATTTTCATTTAGATCTCTCATAGACTTGGCCATGCCACCCGAGGGGAAACATCAGTGTCAGCCTCAACTAGACCAACAAACTCTCATCCGATATATTTGTTTTCGAAGACACTCCAAGCCTGCCGAACCATGGTACAAAGAAACCGCGTACCAAAAAGACTATTCTCTGCCATTTTACACGATTGGTAAGTCAAGCCAACTGCTCTTACTCTCTGAGACCAACCCCGCCTGGGCCGCAGAGGAACAACTCCCACGGGCTTGCCGTCTCAGCACGTCTGGGACCAGCCAAGTTGGGGAGAGGAGAAGGGGGAGGGGGAGGTGTGTGTCCCGGTGCAGGAAGAATGGTGAGGTCGGACCAAGGGCATCTTCCTCCTTTCCTAGCTCCCTGTAGAGACTTCAGGAATGAAGATATCCAAATGTCCTTGAGAGGAGGCAGCTCAAGTCTGATCACTCCTCACATATTGTTGTGGAACTCTACTCATTCTCAATATATATATATTTTTTTATTGATTTCAGAGAGGCAGGGAGAAGGAAAGAGAGATAGAAACATCAAGGATGAGAGAGAATCATTGATCTGCTGTCTCCTGCAGGCCCCCTACTAGGGACTGCAACCCAGGCATGTGCCCTGATTGGGAATTGAACCAGTGACCTCTTGGTTCATGAGTTGATGTTCAACCACTGAACCACACCAGCTCAGCTTCATTTTATTTTTCAACTAGCGTTCCCATTGCAGGAAGATTCCTGCAATAGGGCTTCCTGCTACACTCTATCCCATCCCGCCTGCTTTCCTCCCTTCTCCTCTGCCCCGCCTTCTCCGCCAGCCCACCTGCTTTCCTCCATTCTCTGCCAACCTGCCTGCTCTCCTTCTTTCTCCCCCCGCCCCGCCTGCGCTCCTCCCTTCTCCTCCGCCCCGCTTGCTTGCTTCTCCGCAGCTTTGCTCCCTTCTGCAGCTCTTGGCTTCTTTCTACGCTGTCTTGATATGCAAATTAACCGCCATCTTGGTGGGGTAATTTGCATACTCACCCTGGGCGTGGCTTGGCTGGTGGGCGTGGCTTGGGCATAGCAAAGGTGTGGTCAATTTGCATATTTGTCTATTATTAGGTAGGATGATGACTTTCAAAGAAAGCACCACTCCAATCCATACGAACTGTAATATCACTTTGTCAAATGGTGTGAACATTTTAAAAAATCATTTCCCATGTTCCTTCCACCCCCAGATCTGTATCAGATGCTAGTATTTCAGGTTGGATAGCATTCACTGTGGGCATATATATTCACTAAATGGAATGTCACCAGGAAGCCCCCAGAAGTTTGTCGTGTGTCCTGAGAACATTTACTGTTGGATTTGCCTGGCTGACTGTGTATAATTCAGCTCCACTGTAACTTCTACAATGAGGATCTCTAAGGCTCCCGCTTCTAAACTACTTTGATATATGTCCCTGGAATACTTGGTAATCTTCAAGGTCAAGAGTTGCTGTTCAACTCCATAGCAAGCCTTGAGAAGTGAAATGGTTACGAATTACATACAGGATCACACTTAAATTAGATTTTAAAAATCCTCCAGGGATGGCAATTCTAGTTGTACTCTCTGGGCTAATGAAATGTTATTTGTTCTTAATAGCAAGAAATGTTTGTTTGTTTAAATGTCGTTGAAGTGCTATGGGAGGTGGAATAGAAGTGTGAAAAGATTTAGGGACTTATCGGCCTGATAATCCTGGGTCAAATAGGGTACTTCTCTTCCAAGTCCTGTAAATTTGGGCACATTAATTAATCTATTTGAGATGATGGTAGTATCAGTGGGCCTTTGAGGGTTACTGTGAATATGTGTTAATGTAAGCAAAACACCTAATCCAGAGCATAGCACTGTACATATGAAGTATCGTTTCAACTTTTTTTTTTTAATGTTTTTTTATTGATTTTTAGAGAGAGAGGAAGGCAGAGTGAGAGTGAGATAGCAACACTGATGAGAGACAAACATCTATCGGCTGCCTCCTGCACGCCCCCTACTGGGGATTGAGCCTGCAACCCGGTATGTGCCCTGACTGGGAATCGAACCAGTAACCTCTTGGTTCACAGGTCGACGACACTCAGACGACACTCAGCCACACTCTGGTCTTTGATTCATTGAGCGTAGATGCAATGATTGCTGTCTTCGCAGTTTGATACAAAGAAAGTGGCCCATTTATAATGGAAAGTTTAAAAGGTTTGGGGGAAATCTAGAATTAGGAAGTCAAAATGCAAATTTGTGATTTATTTTCATTACATTTTTGTATAACTCAGTATTATGAACTGATAGCATTCACTGTGGGCATATATTTATTATTAAGCCACATAAATAATCCTTTGGCCATAGCTGGTTTGGCTCAGTGGATAGAACGTCAGCCTGCAGACGCTGGTTCGATTCCGGTCAAGGGCACATGCCTGGGTTGCCGGCTCAATCCCCAAAAGGGGGGCGTGCAGGAGGCAGCCGATCAGTGATTCTCTCTCATTGATGTTTCTATCTTTCTCTCCCTTCTCCTTTCATCTCTGAAATCAATAAAAGTATATTAAAAAATAAAATAAAAATAACCCTTTGACTAAGTCCTTTTTCACATAGCTTTTAAACATATTCCTTTGTCTAAATCCCATAAGTTTTGTTATTGTATACAATTGCTGTTGAAATGACAGTGAGTTAAAATTTAGGAGTGAGTAGTCCTAAAGTAAATAATTTGTTTTAAATTCCAGATTGGGACCGGAAATTAGGCACAGTTTCATCGAATCGTCGACCAATCAACTCACTGCCAGAGTTCTACTGTCGTGAAGAGAGGTGGCGCTGAAATAAAAGCTTTAAACCAAAATGGCTATGGCGTTTGAAAACAACAATATTTGGCGTTTTTAGGTGACTCTTTTAGACTAAAACCATAACAGACCTACTTTTTCTTTTTAATACATTTTTATTGATTTCAGAGAGGAAAGGAGAGGAGAGAGAGAAACACCAATGATGAGAGAGAATCATTGATTGACGGCCTCCTGCACGCCCCCTGGGCAGGTGCCCTGATCGGGAATTGAACCGTGACCTCCTGGTTTATAGGCTGAAGCTCAACCACTGAGCCACGCTGGCCGGGCAGAACTACTTTTAATTTCCGTGTGTTTCCAATGGTTAGAATCCTAAAATATTCACATGTTGCAAGTTCTTTCCAGATTAAGTTGGTCATCCCAGGGCAAAGGAATCAACACCCAGCCCCACTACCAGTCTTGTGGCTGGTGCTGGTAAGCTGTCTTACATTTAGTCCAGTGGTTCTACGTGGGGCCAGGTAGGAACATAATCGCATCCACTCGATAACTGCATCACTGAGAGAGCGAAAAAAGAACTGGGGATGTGGCCAAGGAGGGAGGCCCTGGAGGTGCTCGGGATGCAGAAACCCAGGTAAGGCACAGGACTGGAGTGAGACGTGAGACGAGGGGAGAAGAGGGGGAGAGAACTTACTGAAAATATGTGTACAGAGTTACCA
Source organism: Cnephaeus nilssonii (assembly GCF_951640355.1). Classification (NCBI taxonomy): domain Eukaryota; kingdom Metazoa; phylum Chordata; class Mammalia; order Chiroptera; family Vespertilionidae; genus Cnephaeus; species Cnephaeus nilssonii. Next base: position 6,413,884 of record NC_137094.1, on the reverse strand, counting down.
CTCCTGCCCTAGCCGGTTTGGCTCAGTAGATAGAGCGTCGGCCTGTGGACTGAGGACCTCAGGTTCCACTCCAGCCAAGGGCAAATGTCCCGGTTGCAGGCTCGATCCCCAGTAGGGGGCGTGCAGGAGGCAGCCAATGATTCTCTCTCATCATTGATGTTTCTATCTTTCTCTCCCTCTCCCTTCCTCTTTGAAATCAATAAACATATATATAATAATAAAAGCAAAATATGCTAATTAGACCGGATGTCCTTCCAGACGACCTTCTGGACAAAGCAGGGGCTGCGAGGGAAGCCCACGTCCTGGGTGCCAGAGGGAAGCCGGTGCCGGCAGCTGGGGGAAGGAAGATCTACTCTTGCATGAATTTTGTGCATCAGGCCTCTAGTGTTTAAAATAAGAGTTACCACTCCTATCCTTGGGAGAAAGTTGACAACTAGGCATCAAGTCCCTAGGCCAAAAGCTAGAGGTTCTTCTCTAAGCAATTAAATCCCAAAGAAACGACTCCTACCTTCTAGCCCCTGAGACTCCCCATCATACTAGTTGGTTCCCAACTCAATACCCCTAAGTGAAGTCTACCAGTCAAAAGCTTCCCCCAAGAACAGATTCATATAGCTTTGCATTGTCTCAGTCTTAGTTGTAAAGAGCCAACCAAGGGTCACTGGATTTGGAAAAAAAAAAAAAATGAGTTACACTTTTTGGGTAAAAATTTAGTACACTCCTCGCTCAAAGAATGGGTTATTTCCATCTGCTTCTGGACCATTGCTGAAAATGTTTCAATACAGCAATGTTTGCAGCCAGATAAGAATGTGGACTTTAACATGCTTACTTCTGCCCAGCCGGTGTGGCTCAGTGGTTGAGTGTTGTCCTGTGGACCAGGTGGTCACGGTTTGACTCCCAGTCAGGGCACATGCCCGGGTTGCGGGCTCTATTCCGTGCAGGAGGCAGCCGATCAATGATTCTCATATTTGTTATTTCTATCTCTCCTTCTCCTGTCCTCTCTGAAATCAATAAAAATATATTTAAACAAACAAAAAACATGCTTGCTTCTAATGGAGCTTACATCTCTGGGCAGCTAATCTAATTTAAAATCCAAGTAGGAAGATGAAAAAGCAAGAAGAAATAAAAGCCAAGTCAACTTCCATTAAAATAAGTAAACATTAGTTATTATGTACCAAGTATAAATTATTATTTTATATAAAGATCATTACTGATCAGTAGTGGGCTTTGTAAGATCACCTGTACTATCCTTTTTATTAAATCCAACAAGGCTGATCTTATTTTAATATTTTTCTTAAACTAAGTATTAATAAAAAATAAATGTGGTGAAGATAAAATGTATTTAAATGTTTTCAAAGATTCTGTTCTTGCTCTTTCCCCACCTTATCCCCCCACACAGCAGGGATAAAGCTCCTTCTTATATACACTAGTATTACCACTACTTCTCTTGCCGGAACAAAAACACAATACAAGTATACTAGAAATATCTGGTTCTTTTTAATCAGCTATTGATGGAATAATAAAATAAATTTAAGTGGCACCTAATTTAACATTCAAGATAGTTCACTGAAGGATAATCTACAACACAATATGTTAAGCCTAATTGTTAAAATAACACCTCTTTTTTATTTTTTATTTTTTTCCCAAGAAAAGAGAAATAAAGGCATGACCAACAATTTGGGTTCATTTGGACACTCACAGATGATTTTGTAGGCATACTGGCAGGCACAATGTTGAAAAAACAATGCACAGATTTAAAAATAATGGTAAGATAAAACAGGAAACCAATTCATTTCAGATTTAATATCTGATATTAAAGAAAATATTCACCAAATATCACAATAGATCTTTTAATGACTATTTTTTTAACATTAAAAGTACTGTATTAGCGAACACCTTATCTCTTTGAACATTTGTTCAATGTATTAAATAATTTATAGAGAGAAATAAGTTTTGTGTTCTGTACAAATTAAAGGACCCATGAATATATCACCCTCCCCCCGCCAAAGCTCAAATTCGCAATGGTCTTAGCAGAAAATAAACAGTTCACAATTTAAACAGAATTCATAGCATTACAAAAGTTTACAGAACTCCTCTCTTATCCTTTTTTCTAACAGCAAAGGTTACAATGACAGAACTGAAAAATCAGAATGTAAAAATATTTGTGCAAAACTGCATTAATTGTTCTTACCATTTAATAGAGGTAAAACCTATGAACACACAAGGACGATAATAAAGAAAAACTACATTGAAAGTCATTCTATTTTGGGTTTCAAACAACATGGATTATACTATTACTAAACATGAAAGAAAATGTGGCACCATGAGCAGCAGGAGCAACAGATGATTTCGGCAATTGTGCCAGCCAAGGAAGTTGACACTGGAATATGCCGAAGCTTACCTCCACACCAGCCATCCATCTTAAAGACTGGAAACAACTATAGGGCTTACAACGCACGTCAATGTCTTTATTCTTGAAGTTTGTAGATCATAATGACATAGTTAAGAAAGTCCTTTGCCCCCTTCTCAAGGAGTGTTTCTTGTGTAATTGGAAATCCTTAGAAGAGTTGAATCATAGACTCTCTGGACTTCCCCACACCAATCCACTTAACTGAGAGAGGAAAATAAAGTAGAAGAATTGTATTAATTAGTTTATAATGTTGAATCTTTGGGATAAGAGACTCCCCCCGCCTTTTCTCATTGTCACCACATAACTTTGCCCTAGGTGCCTTTCGTTCCCTTTAGTTCTATTCTGTAGCAGATGGTGCCAATTTCTAAACCATTAGAATGTGCAGGTGAGATCCAGCACAGAGTAGTTTGCTTTACCAGTTCCTGTTTTAATGCACAATGTTTACAATTCCTCAATTCCTAATAATTAGGATAAAAAATATTGGCCCAAACCAGCAGAGACCTAAAGAACCTTTGATTAAGTTCCTAATAACTAGACAAGATAAGCCCCTTTGATGAATGGATGATGCTAAGATGATACTGAAGTGTCACAGTGCCTTTTATATCTCATAAAAGTAGAACTTTCCGGAAGAGAACACTGTGTTAACTTGCACAGCCTTAGGAATTGCCTACTGTACCAGCCATTGGGCATCTCTAATCATTTGCACCTCCTGGGCAAATCTTATGAATTTTACAGAATCATTGTTAAATTCATTGTTTATATTTCAAACAATGTTGACTAAAGGGTGAGATGACTGAATTTGACAATCTAGAAGGGGCAGGTAGCAATATGGAAAACATAATTCATGTTTGAGATGAAAAATCAGAATAGATTATACGGAGGATACCTCCCTCCCACTTCACTTTCTGTCTCTCAGATCCTCATCAGTGCAAATAAAAGGGAAAAAGCAATGTGTTAAAACAAAGACTTCACACAGCTAGTCACAGCCATAACCTGGTTATGCCTAATCCTCTGGCCAGCTGACATTTTTTTATTCTTTATTCTTCTCTTACATTTTTTCAAACTAGAGTTCCTATCTTCTGTACCTATTATTTTCTAATGTCTAGTCAGGAAACTCCTCCAATTCTCAATGGTGGGCTAACTCCAAATGAAAAAAAATCACACACTATTTTTGGTGGTAATGAAGACACAAAAGGAGGTGATTTAAGAGGGAGAAGGAAACAAGAATCAATGTCATAGGGTGAAAAGCAGACTAACAGAATTAAGACAGGGTCAAAAATGGTGAGAGGAATCTATTATCTTCAGGCACATGAAGGATAGAGAAAGATGATTATATTAACTCTAAAGAATAAAATTATTTAATTTCTTCCTGGGCATCTATGCAAATCACAAGTGCTCTATGAATAATAATCTTTTATCCTATTTCAAAGGTAGACAGTCCAGTCAAAAGGAGAGAAAGCAAAGACAGTTGTTCATAAACTGTTTCTATTTACCTGGAATCTGAAGCTCATCTTCAATAAATCGAACGTAATTTTGTGCGTTAACAGGCAGCTCTTTAAACGTCCTTGCATTTGATATGTCTGTGTTCCATCCTGGAAGAGTCTTATATTGAACTTCAACTTTATTTAAGATCTCTTGGTTTGCTGCAAGTTAAAGAGCAAGTATATTAGTTCATGCTGTACACTGCCTATTGTCCAACAACTTTTTGCTATCTCATAGTTTCACAATCTCTTATTAAAATCTTTGAAGCCAGATGCGTTTTGCAATTAGAAATTTTCAGAGTTTAGAAAGGAAAAACGATGCACCTGGGGTGGAGTTTTATAATCAAACATATTTCTATAGCAACACAGGATTATGCACTGTAAGCAGATGGATTATTGGTTTCAGCACCATGATCTGTGGAATGTCTGCAGGCTCCCGGAGAGAAGGCTACCCTTGTTCTCACCTGGGAAATCTCCTGCTTCTGTGACTGTGTGCCAAAGCTTAGGCGGAACCTCCTTCACTCTCACCAAACTACTGTCTCTGCATCCCCTAGGACAGTGGTCGGCAAACTCATTAGTCAACAGAGCGGCAAACCGCGGCTTGCAAGCTGCATGTGGCTCGTGAGCCGCAGTTTGCCGACCACTGGCCTAGGAGAAGCTGAAAATGGACTAAAGCCAGACCAGCTCTTTCGACCAGAGACCGTACGGGGATGCCGACCCATGTTCAGATTGCCCCTGCAGGACGGACACAGGCATCCCCTCAGCTGTGGGGGTACTGCCTGCGCACAGCGCCTGGTCAGGATGGCCCCTGGGATGCCCTCCACCAAAGCGAGCTGCCTGTCTGGAGCAGCCCGCTTCCCAATGGCTTCCTGTGCGAGGATGTCCAGGACCAGGCCACTTACCTTAATTTGGGACAACTCTGAAGGGTCATCCATGGGACCAGCTGAGGGCTTTTTATGTAGCTACTTTGCAGTTCAACTTCTCCCTCTGCCTAAGCCTGCTTCTCTCACTCTCTCCCAGACACTGTTGCTCAGAGCACTTATGAATAAACCACCCGCACGCAAATCTCTATATCAAGTCTGTTTCCCAAGGAATGCAAGGTAAGACAGTTGGTGCCAGGAGTGGAGTGAGGAAGAAGGCTCTAAAACGGGGTCCTGGAGCTGGATCATGGCCAGCTGGCTGGCAGGGAGGCCCATCAGTGGTGTCGGGCAGAGCACGGATAGTCTCTGGCATGTTGCAGTTATTAAAACGTTCATAGGAGGTGACTGGGGATGCCCTGCTGGTGCAAAGTACAGCGCTGGCAATATCTGAAGCACTGAGAAATAAGCACATGGGAACAGTGGATCGGATGGCTCTCGATGAACGCCATTCATGAACTGGAGAAAGACAATGAAAGATTCAGTCTTTCATCAGCTTCAGGCAAGTGTGAAAGGCAGGACCTCCGGCAGCAGATTCTAAAGAGAATCTCATCTCCTACAGCAGAGGGCAGGAGAGCTGAGGCTCAGGCTCGGGCCTCGGTCACACAGACAGCAGAGCTCCAGAGAAAGGTGAGTTCTCCAATCCAGCCAACCTGCTGTGACAAGGCCAGGGCCCTTGTTTGGGGGAAAGTGGGACCTGAGACTTTGGATGGGACACCTGAGCGGATGCACGGAAAAACCCTGAATCCCTAGATTTGCTGGTGGCCTGCAGAATGGCCTACTACTTCTTGGGCTCTTCACATAACTGCACTAACAAAGCATAAAACCAGGCTAAATAAGTTCAAGATGTTCAGCCAGTAATTTAATTGTACCCTAAAACAAGAGCCAATACGCTTCAGAGGAAGATAACAGAATCTGAGTCTCTTAAATATATTCAGACATAGAAACAGTGATTCAGAATCAAGGGAAAAAATAGCCTAGAGAAACCAAACTGTAGATGGCACAGAGGTCGGACTGATAAGACAATGACGTCACACGTTTCAAAGAACTTGCAGCTAGCCTCAATTCCCACTGAATGGCCATTAGCAAGTCACAAAACCTACAGCCCACCAAGCTTCACTGAGCTAGTCAATATTCCTTCGTTTAGCATATCCCCAGTCTTACAGGATGGCTAAACAAATTACCAGTTCCTACTTCCGGAAGCTGGAAACATTTCCAGAGCTTCCTGAGTAACTGAGGAAATCATTTAACTAAAGGTATATCTGAGAAAACACCTTTCCTCACGTAGAAAGTCTCCCTACATCCATCCACTTTAGACACAGATTAGCGGTTAGAGAAAATCCTTTGTGTGGCTTGAAGGACAAGGTGGCTTAAAGTAGTAAGGACCTGCCTATCCTGACAAGCAGGGCTCTTTTCTCCTACCCCACATTTCGCAAGGGATGGAGGAATGCCTACATCGATTAAGAAAGGTGAGATTCAGGGGTAGCATAGCTGGGCTCAGAAATAACATGTTTCTTCATTCCTATGTTTTATTTTGCTTGCAGCAATCCAGCACCCAAATGCATAGCAACTATGCAACAAATGCCAATACTAAGTGAATATACTTGCACTGTTCACAAGGACATAATAACCATGTGGCTATATATCATAAATCATACAGAAAAGCTTTATGAAATTGCTCTAATATATTCACCTAAAAATATTCTTTATACACAGCCTAAAAAAAATACCTGGGAAATGAGGTATAATTTCACCATCTAACTTGTAAGCAACTCCAACTTTAATTTCTGTAAACATGTCCAAAATATCCAATTTGGTAAGTGCCAACCTAATTTTGGAAGAAAAGACAATGTTAAAACAGCAAATTCTTAAAGGCTCTAACATCTAACATGATGAGGGAGTAAAGGAAAATTCATACAAAGCTAAAAAGCTCCACCCAGCCAGCGTGGCTCAGTGGCTGAGCGTCCACCCAAGAACCAGAAGGTCAGGGTTTGATTCCCAGTCAGGTCACATGCCCAGGTTGCAGGCTCGATCCCCAGAGTGAAAGAAATATGCAAAAGGCAGCCAATCAATGATTTTTCCATCACTGATGTTTCTATCTCTCTCTTCCTCTCTGAAATCAATAAAAACATATTTTTTTAAAAAAAAGCTAAAAGCTCCAAAGCAATTCTGAAAACTGATTAGGAATTTGTTTTAAAGCATGATACACATAAAACACAACAGGACAACATACTGATAAATTCGCCTCACAATAAAAAAATGAATTAATTAATCTACTAGTAAGTTACTCTTCTAATAATGAAAACAGATTTTCACTGATTCACCCACACCCTCTTGTTTAACTTTCTTATGATCAACACATATTTGTGGGCCGGCAGCCTGGGGTCCGGGACACATTCTGTGGCCGTGGGACAGCGGATCTCACTGTTCCACAGGGCTGACCACAAGATGCATGCACATTCACACCTGTGCCAGCAACCCTCATCCCCTCACTCTGGGTGCAGTCCCCTCCACCCTTCCGGTCAGATCCTGTCAGAGACTGAGGAAAACACATCAAGGACTCTTCGTGATACATCAACATCTCCCCAAAAAATGACTGGAAAACAGAGCTTTAAGGGGAAATTTGTGGAAATTAGATACAACACTAGGTTTGGGCAAGCAATACTATTATCTAGATGATTAAAAAGAAAAACAGGCCCTGGCCGGTTTGGCTCAGTGGATAGAGCATCAGCCTTCGGACTGAAGGGTCCCAGGTTCGATTCCAGTCAAGGACATGTACCTTGGTTGTGGGCACATCCCCAGTAGGGGGTGTGCAGGAGGCAGCTGATCGATGTTTCTCTCTCATCTAACTCTATCTCTCTCCCTTCCTCTCTGTAAAGAAATCAATAAAATATAAAAAAAAGAAAAGAAAAATAAAAAAGGCACAGAAGGAATAACGTGCCCAAGGTCACACAGCACAATGCACAGATCTGAGGTTTAAATCCAAAAGTCAGACTTCAATCAAGCCCATGCACAAAATCACTGTTGTATGTCCTCACCTATGTATACATACTCCACCCTTGCACTCCTTATCTATCTACTCACCTACCCACCTGCACTTCCCTCCATACTCATACGAATGTAAGAGTATTATGATTCTTTCCTTCCAACCTTGGACGTCTAGGAAGATCACCTGGGGTCCCTCTCTTGCTTCCCTTCTCCTATATGTTGGTCCACTTCTACCTTGAACTAAAATTTCAGAGGTTAAAGAGAGAATTTTTTGTATTGGAGTACTGCCTCAAGTTTGCATTTCGAAAATTTAACCTGTGGTCATGAATTATCCTATTATTTCCTGAAATAAATGTTTCTAAGAAAACTCACGCAGTAAATCCGTTAATCATATGAGCATATTTAAGCAAAACGAGATCCAACCAGCCACATCTTCTTTTCCTTCCAGTAGTCACACCAACCTCTCCACCCTGTGTCTGTAATAATTCACCGATTTCCTAGGGGACAGAAAATAGAACTTTATAATTAGGACACCAATGCTGTCGATCTAGAACAATTATACTTAAGATCAGATAACAACAAGTTAGAGTCTCTTTGAGATAAATATCTTCCAGAAAATAACTAAGTTGAAGACAGAATTCTACAGAGATGATGGATTTTATGTGAAGGAGGCATTATTTGGAATAGATCCAATTTTGGCTTCATTTTTCACCTTATTTTAAAACCAATATTTTTTTATGATGTCATATAGATCACTTCCCAAAATTTAGGTTAATATACAAAAAATATAAATGCTGCATTGGTATATTAAAACAAGCCAAGCCCTAGCTGGTTTGGCTTAGTGGATAGAGCGTCAGCCTGCAGACTGAAGGGTCCGGGATTTGATTCCGGTCAAGGGCACATGCCTGGGTTGTAGGCTCGATCCCCAATGGGGGGCTTGCAGGAGGCAGCCCATCAATGATTCTCTCTCATCATTGATGTTTCTATCTCTCTCTCCCTCTCCCTTCCTCTCTGAAATCAATAAAAATATATTTTAAAACAACAAGCCAATTGTCCAAAGAACAACTATAGCTTGATGATTTTCCTGAAAACCATAAGGCAAACTTGCATCTAGTAAGTACTTGTTGATGTCACAATGCTCTTTTGAAGAGAATTAAGGTTGAAAACAATGCTCAAAGATCTAAGTTACACTTCCTACAACCTACCTTTCCCATCTGATCTCTCTATTCCATAATTTACACCTTTCTGTTTAAAGCCAGTTTCCTACTGTGTACAATGGGGAAGGAGGTATTATGAGGGTCCAAAGAGCTTATAGGTATAGAGCACTTACACAGTGCCTGTCCCAGGTCACCCCCATGCAAGTGTTGGCTATGAGGAGACAATGTCCAGAGATCACTTTCCTCACCCTTGTTTCCTAATGAGCTTTTGGTGAAAGGCAGTTGTCATTTTTAACAACTTCTTCTGCCTCCACTATCTCAATGCCCTTCATAAACCCGCCTTCCTTCAGCCTTGCAATGACAATGACCTTTAAGTACCCTCCAATCCCTCCTTTTGTGCTGCCACTAACGATAAATGTGTGCATACATTTTTTATAATGTTGCTCTAATCAGTCTTGCAAATTAAGTGAAATGCATGGAAAATAAGAATTCATTAAGGGAAAAAAAGCATGAATTTTTCTTTTAAAACTTTCGAATTAGATTCCCTGAGAAAAAGGCTTACGTTGTCTTGCTCTGTAGGAAAGGCACCGATACCAACTCTAGTTGTGTAAGCTTTCACAACCCCATACACTTCTCCAACATTTTGAGGGGGCATACCCAATCCAGTACAAACACCTCCAACTGTACAGTTTGAGGAGGTCACAAAAGGGTAAGTTCCTAAAAACAGAAACAAATATTAAATATACACACATACATACAAATTCTTTTAAAACAGAATTACTATGAAGATTCTGCACTGGATTATAGTCTAGGTCTTTGACAGACTTGAATCTAACTGTAACCACCCTCCCAAAGCCTCAGTGTTTTGGTCCTGATTCCTTCTGTCTGTAATGAGATAAAAGCATAGGTGGTCAGAGCTTTGCCTGCAGCGCGTACACTGGAGTGGCTCTGTGATACTTGCGCTTACTCAGCTCTGGAGGGTAGATACTCACCTAATGGACTGCTAAATAATGTAATGCCAAAACCCTGGTGTTAATCTGCCATGTAGACTTATAATCGATATACTTGGACACTCGCCTTTTAGTTTAAAACAAATTTATTTTACTCCCTTTATTAAATAGGGTACAGCAGCAACCTGCAGTGACAACAGTAGAAAAACTGTATGGTATTTTAGCATTTTCCTACCTTTTGATGTCTAGTCCAGGAATAATCCCAGAAATGACAAGAGTAAGCGAAGAGTGGTATGCCCCAAACCCAAGATCCTCTTCATACTTAAAATTATTCACTATGCTAATTAGACAATCTGTTTTCTTTCCAGATTGGATAGGCCAGTGGCCGGCAAGCTCATTAGTCAACAGAGCCAAATATCAACAGTACAACGATTGAAATTTCTTTTGAGAGCCAAATTTTTTAAACGTAAACTTCTTCTAACGCCACTTCTTCAAAATAGACTCGCCCAGGCCGTGGTATTTTGTGGAAGAGCCACACTCAAGGGGCCGCATGTGGCTCGTGAGCCGCAGTTTGCCGACCACGGCTTCAAAGCATTTATTTGATCATCATACAGTCCTACGGAAGTGAGGTCTGGAATTGAACCATGAACCAAATAATAAATTCAGTTTACAGAATTTCAAACTTACTGACCCAAATATTAATTTGACTTTTCTAATAAACAACAAAACTTAATCTATGTATTGTGTTTTCCACAATAATCCTTAAAAAAAAAAAGACTAGCATAAGATGATAAACTTCCACCACTCCTGAACATGTATACAAGCTAACAGCCTTGTTTTAAAACCCCTTAATGCTAACATGAATTATTTATATCTTAAGCACTTTAGGGCTCAGTCTTGCTCCCCCTAAGTCATAGCTCACTTACCAAAATCGATATCCAGAAGTGCTGCATTCGCACCTTCTACCAAGATTTTCTTTGGCGGTCCATGGAGGGCCTCATAGAGAAAATACACTCCGTCTCTCACCATTGGTTTAATTCTTTCCATATAACCCTATATACAAAGACAAAAACCAATTTCAATGTACACTAATAAATTTACAATATAACCAATCCGAGTCAAAATTCCTTGACTTGCCCTAACCGGTTTGGCTCAGTGGATAGAGCGTCGGCCTGCGGACTGAAGGGTACCAGGTTCGATTCCGGTCAAGGGCATGTACCTTGGTTGCAGGCACATCCCCAGTGGGGGGTGTGCAGGAGACAACTGATCAATGTTTCTCTCTCATCGATGTTTCTAACTCTCTATCCCTCTCCCCTCTCTGTAAAAAAGCAATAAAATCTATTTTTTTTTTTTAATTCCTTGACTTGACGACAGTGGAACCTGACAAAGGCCAAGCAGAAAGGGGCAGGTGATGGTGCCCACCCTACCGCAGCACTGGGGTTACCTCTGGTCTCTCATGCTGACTCCCAGGACCAGGAGAGAGACACTAGCTCAACAGCAGCAGAGATACAATGGCATTCAAAGGCTAACCTCACTGCAAATAAGGTGACAGCCTCCGAGCAGCCAAGTACTCACACTTCATAAACCAGCTTTCAGGAAAATGAAAACAACTGAGTGTATTACATTACGATTTTATATTGTGTGAAGTATTTAATAATCTGTAAGCCATGTAACCATGAGTTTTAAAACTTGCATCTCAAAATGTGATTCTCAAAATGTGGTGAGGGCCACCAGTGACACTGCCAAGCATGCGAACATCAATAATTGATTGCTAATGTTCTTCTTCCATTGGATTCCATTACAGTACAATATCTCAGTGGTATTACTAGTAGACAATATCCAGTACTATTTTACACGTGAGCATTATAAAACTTGCTCAAAACATATTTACATGAATAATACTGCTTAATTTTAGAATTCAATTAAAAATGTAGTATAAACAAGAGTTGCCCCACTGCCTATGGTATAAAGCATAACTGCAATAAAACCTAGTTTCAATTATGTTTAAACATTTCGCCAGACTAGTATGGAAGTTCCAACTTCCATTCATGAATTCACCAAAGTGTGCTCTACCCACTGATGAAACCATGGTCCCCTCTTGGCTCTAGTCTCCAATCTCATGCTTATTCCTGTTTTAGTCCTTTTTTTAATGCCTAAAATGACCAATCCATCATCACATCCCTTGTTCCTTAAAGACCTGGTTCAACATATATTACCTATGAAGAACCTCCTTACCCAATTCTGTTCATTATTATTCATCTACTTTTCATTCACATGGAACGTGTATAAAATAGAACTGAAAAGCCATATCCATACTTTAGTACATAAATATTTCCAAGTTGCTAATAATACATAAGCATCATGTCAGTCACCGGTGACTGACACTATTCTTTCCGTTCGGAAGACAAAACAGGCTGGGTGCTTAACGTGTTAAAACAATTGTTGCATGGCAGAATGAAAAGAAAATGGCGATCTAGTGTAAGCAACCATCAATACACTGAAATCCAATTTAGATTGCTCCTTGGAGGTCTTTTATTTTTTAGGACTTTAGTAAGGGGAGAGATCTAAGGTCTGCAACCGTTTTAGAATGGCACATGAAGTTGGCAAGCTTCTATCCAGTTCTGGAATGGATATTTATACTTAATTATAGAAGAGAAGGAATAGCAGTCAGATACATGGGAAGCAGCTTGAAATTCACCAAAAATGGTGGAGGAATGGAGGGTGGAGCAGATAGGAGACTTGACTACTGACTAATTCAGGCACCACGGACAACTCATAGCTGCCAACTGGGCCTAATCGTTGGCCAATTACCTTATTTGTCTCTGAAGAGACTGTCGCTGTCTGTTATCACTTCTAAATGAGCTGTTAGCTTCCAAAGCTGTCTCACTTGTCCCTTTGTTCATTAGCCTCCACATTGCTATGAGTGATTTTATATAATAGAAATCGTCTTTATTCAGCGCAAAATTATTCAGTAGTTTTTCATTATCTCCAAAATAAAAGCTTATCTCCTGTTTAAGTCCTTGGCCAAAGCCACATAAGACCAATATAAGACCTACGATTTGGGCCTTAGCTGGTTTTGCTCAGTAGATAGAGTGTCGGCCTGTGGACTCAAGGGTCCCAGGTTCAATTCTGGCCAAGGGCACATGCTGGGGTTGTGGGCTCGATCCCCCCAATAGGGGGTGTGCAGAAGGCAGCCAATCAATGATTCTCTCTCATCATTGATGTTTCTATCTCTCTATCCCTCTCCCTTCCTCTCTGAAATCAATAAAAATATATTTAAAAAAAAAAAAAAAGACCTACGATTTGGTTCCTACCTGTTTAACTTTATTTTCAGGTAGTTTACTCCTATTCCCTGCTCCCCACTCAATATTTTGTTTCATGTCATATGAAGTTATTCAAACATACCACTCCTTTTAGGCCTGCATGCTTTTAGATTTAAAAAGGTCAAACACTTTGCTTTCCCAGTTCTTATCTATAATACTTCACACATACCTGTGTGGCACTTACTACACTATAAACTATTTTATGTATAACTTCTAAGTCTCCATGTATTCTTCATCCTTATATTTCCAGTTCCTAACACAAAGCCTGAATGAATGAAAGCTCTAGATGCCAATTTGGCAAACAGGTTTTTAAAAGGACATTAAAAAGGTCAGAAAGCATTACCTTGAGTTTTTGTAATTCACCTTCGATGTCTATTTCCAAAGTGGGGTATATAGATTTGTACTGGTTTGCCAGAACTTTGAACCTGAGAAATAAAGAAAAATGAAGACATTAGCTCTCTTTCAAATATTCTGAGTAATATCATTTTATTCAAATGGTTTCTGTCGATGAGTGATCTAACAAATTAATCCCCAAAATGAAGTTACGTTCTGAAAAATAAAATCTAATAAAGGAAATTAGTCATTATGAATAAATGATACACTCAAAATATTTTTCACTCAAGTTTAGGTATATGTAGGGGGAAAATAACTGAAATCTATAACTATAAGACTTATATCTGAATTAATTACATTATACTGTGTTTAAAACAAAAGCGATGTCCCAGCCAGTGTGGCTGAGCGGTTGAGCATCGACCTATGAATCAGGAGGTCAAGGTTCAATTCCTGGTTAGGGCACATGCCCAGGTTGTGGGCTCGATCCCCAGCGGGGGTCATGCAGGAGGCAGCCAATCAATGTTTCTCTCTCATCACTGATGTTTCTATCTTTTTCTCCCTCTCTGAAATCAATAAAAATATTTTTTAAAGTAAATAAATAAAATAAATAAATAAAATAAATAAATAAATAAATAAAAAATAATAAAAAAAACAAAAAAAAAACAAAAGGGATGGTCTACATGACGCTTTTAAAAGAGATGGAGGCAGACATTATCAATCAGCCTCTAATATCCCCGGTGGAGGTGCATTGACAGTGCAGACAAACCACTGTCTGGAAATGGATAGAACCCATGATGCCTTTGATGTCACCTATCATTAAATGCAACCAACTAACCCCCCATCACGGAATCACCATCTGGCTTTCCTTAAACATAATTTTGCTTTTGTCTTCTTGGGAGTGCTGCTATGATAGCATCATGTTACTTTTTATAAAGTTCATTTGAAATTAAGGACCAATGAAAATGCATAAAAATAACTTTAATACTCTAAATAAAACAAACATGCCAACCACTAGTCAAGTAGAATACTGATTTTACCAGTCTGCAATCTGAGTTTTAAAAATTCTCACATTCCATTTGCTCTTTGCATTGTGAAACACGAGTCAGTTACCTCTCAGAGAAGCCATCGAAATCAGAAACGAGGTCGCACATCCTGAGTCCACTCCGAGCAGCTTTGGAAGAATAAACTGGGCCAATGCCCTTTTTGGTGGTACCCAAACTTCAAAATAAACCAAAACAAGCTTTAAGTTAGACAAGAGGCAATTCTTATGGCCAGACGGACTGTTTTCTGTTTATGCTGTTTCCTGTAAGTTTCTTTTCACTACCCTATTGATTTTCTCTGAAATCTAAACTATTTTTCTCCAACCTACATTTATATTATATAAAAGCTTAAAGGGAACCTGCACGGTTGGCCTAGAATTTAAGCATAAGGGTGTGGATATGCTTCAACTACACCAAAAACAAAAAAACAAAGAAAAAAAACCCATACTTCTTTCCTGCTTGTTCTTGTCTCTGCTGTTCCTGGATGCCATCAGCTGCTTGATGAAAATCAAACACTGCAGGGAAACAAAACAAGAGCAGTTTTGTTGAAACAAAGATGACACAGGAAAGCAAACCATATTGTATTTTAAATGACCGAAGCTATAAATCCCTTCAGTCGAACTTCATTATGAGAAATGAGGTCCATTTTAAGAAGCAACAATAATGGTGGGAGTGAAGGTTCCAACGCCAGCGGGTATGTTAATATAAAAATATGTCTGATCGTCCATCCCTATTTATTGCCATCTATACGATTTAAACAATGAAGAGGGTTATTTTGGAACACCCTACCCAATAATTCTATGAAGCTCCGTTTACTAAGGTATCTTCTTTTCTTCAAGCTCTGGACTCCAGAAATCTAGGGATTATTTTGACATCTCCCTCTCCCTCACTAGTCCCAATCCTCCCTCATCTTTCACCAAAACTGTGGCCTCTTAGTGAGTGTGCCTATTTCCTCTGGGACACCGCTAATTCAAAATTTTTATGTAGCCAAAGCTAGCTTTCCAAGACACAAACAATTCAATGGTTTTCTATTGCTGAAAAAATGATATATCTGATAAAGGTTTAACATCTAAAATATATAGAGGCTAAAAATTTTTTTAAAAGCAAATAAAAGAAAAATACATAAAGAACTCCTACAACTCAACAGCAGAAAAATAAACAATCTGATTAAACACTGGGCAGAAGACCTGAATAGATATTTCTCTAAAGAAGACACAAGTGGCCAATAGACATATGAAAAGATGTTTAGCATCACTAATCATCAGGAAAATGCAAATCAAAGCCACAGGAGCTATCACCTCACACCTGTTAGAATGACTATCATCAAAAAGACAACAAATACCAAGTGCTGGTGAGGATGTGGAGATAAGGGGACCTGCCCAGCTGGAGGGAATGTAAATTGGTGCAGCCACTATGAAAATCAGTACAAAGCTTCCTCAAAAAATTAAACACAGAACTACCATATGACCCAGCAATTCTACTTCTGGGCATTTATCTGAAAAAATCAAAAATACTAATTCAAAATGATATATGCACCCTATGTTCATTGAAGCATTATTTATAACAGCGAAGATACAGAAGCAACCTAGGTGCCTATCAACAGATGAATGGATAAAGAGGATGTGGTATATGTATGCAATGGAATATGACTCAGCCATAAAAAAGAATAAAATCTTACCAAATGCAACAACATGACTGGACCTAGAGTGTATTATTCTAAGTGAAATAAGTCAGGCAGTGAAAGATAAATATCATATGACTGCATTTATATGTGGAATCTGAAGGTCAAAACAAGCAAGCAAGCCAAACAAAACAGAAAGAGACTCATATACACAGAGACCAAACTGATGGCTGGCAGAGGGGATAGGTGAAAAGGTAACGGAGATTAGGAGGTGCAAATTTCCAGTTATAAAAGGAAGTCACAGGGACATGATGTACTGCATAGAGAATATAGTCACAATCTTATATAATAAAAGGGTAATATGCAAATCATCCGAATGGCAGAACAACTGGTTGCTATGACATGCACTGACCACCAGGGGGCAGACGCTCAATGCAGGAGCTGCCCCCTGGTGGTCAGTGCGCTCCCACAGGGGAGTGACGATCAGCCAGAAGCCCGGCGAGTGCAGTGGTGGTGACGGGAGCCTCTCCTGCCTCCGTGGCAGCACTGAGGACATCCCCTGAGTGCTCCCAGACTGGGAGAGGGACCCCTGAGTGCATGAATTTCATGCACTGGGCCTCTAGTATTGTAATAACTATACGGTGACAGAGGGTTATTAGATTTGTCATGGTGATCACTTCATAAGTTATAAAGATGTTGAATCACTATGTGTACATCTGAAACAATATAATATCATATACTAACTATAATAAAAGAATTACAAAAGAAAACAAAAAATAAAGTGAGCAATTTATTTATTATTTTTAATACATTTTTATTGATTTCAGAGAGGAAGGGAGAGGGAGAGGGAGACAGAAACATCAATGATGAGAGAGAATCATTGAGTGGCTGCCTCCTGCATGCCCCCCACTGGGGATCAAGCACAAAACCCAGTCCTGTGCCCTGACTGGGAATCGAGCCATAACCTCCTGGTTCTTAAGTCGACATTCAACCACTAACCTTTTGCACTCAGATGTCAAGTGTGACTCGACACCGTTAGCATTAGAATAAAGGAATCGAGAAAAAAGCAAGCGAGTGCAAAGGGTTAAGCCACAGCAGACAGGCTAAAATAACACATGTTAAAGAATACATATACAGGGTGGGGCAAAAGAAGGTTTACAGTTGTGAGTACACGAAACACGTAGTTTATTCCTGTATTATTATCTATTATTGTATTATTTTCCATACGGACAACTGTAAACCTACTTTGCCCCACCCTGTATTATTACACATACTAGAGGCCCAGTGCACAAAATTTGTGCAAGGGGGGTGTCCCTCAGCCCGACCTGCACCCTCTCCAATCTGGGAGCCCTCGGGAGATGTCCAACTGCTAGTTTAGGCCCGATCCGGTACTTCTGGCTCCTAACCGCTCACCTGCCTATCTGATCCCCCTAACTGCCCTGCCCTGCCAGCCTGGTCACCCCTAACTGCCCTCACCTGCTGGTCACCCCTATTGACTTTTTAAAAAAATCTTATCCCCTTCACATACAATTGTATTTGACTTCCTTATTGGCTTCTCCCTCTCACACAATTTTTCTCTCTCCTTTATGTAACACTTTTTCCTACTGACTCATCATTTATAAACTTTTCTTTCCTCCTCATTTCATACTTCTGTTCCATCATCCTTCTTCCCATCTTTCTCCTACTTTCCCTCCCTCCCTACATTCCTTCTTTCCTTTATCTTTACCCCTGCTCTCCCTCTCCTTTTCCTTCCTTCCCACCTTAATTTTTTTCTTCACTTCCTCCCTCTGACCTGCTTTACTCGCTCCCCCATTTCTTCCTTATTCCCATTCTCCTTTTAAGCTTCTACTGGGTCCCCTTTAAAACTTTTATTTCCTCCCTCTTTCTCATCCACATTCTTCTCTACTTACTTCCACTGTTTTAATATCTATCTACCTGCCTAATTATTCACTATCATTTATCTTTTTTCTTGTCTGACTCCTACTTTTAAATTCTGTCCCCAGTACACAACTATACTTAATTTTCATTATAGCTCCTACAATTCACTCATACATCCTCTTTCCTTCTTTAACTCTGCTCTGCATTGACTCCTTTATAAAGTTCTTTACTCCCTCCCTCCCTTCTTAAAGCTTCTTTTGTGGGGTGGGGGAGGTGTTAACCCCAAGCCCTGGGCTCAGCCCTGGTCAGGTAGGTGATCACTGCCCTCCCTTCCCTGGCCTCCCCGCCACTGTCCTGCTCCCATTCCTTGCCTGGGATGCCTGGCCCAGCAAGGGTGGCTGAGGCCCATATGGCCCAGGCACTGCTGCTGCAAAGCAGGAGCGGCTCCACCCAGAAGGCCTTGGACTGTCCTCCACTTCGTCCTGGACCTGTGGGTGTCTCCCTGCCAACGGCCTCCAACACCCTCCTCCTGCATCTGGGCAGGGCTCCCCACTCTGTGCCTCCTGCACCCTGCCCCTCACCAGATGCACCTGCTCTGCCCTCCCGTGGTCACCACCCCCTTCCATGTGCAGTTTTCTTCCCTTTTCCATTCCCTTGTCTTTTTCTTGTTCCCTTTCTGTATTTCTGTTTCTCCTCCTGGCCTGTATGCATGCTGGCCTGCCTTCTTCCCCCTCTCCTTTCTTATACACTCCTATCATATCCTATCCTACCCTGGGCCTTGCAGCTGCCTGAGCAGAGGGTGGGAACCCAGCCTGCTGATCCGGACAAATTTGCATATTCCTCTATTATTAGGTTAGATTATTACTAACATCTAAATTTTAGTCTGAACTTTCCTCCTCTACCAGGAAACCTTTCCTTTAAGGACGTAAATTTATAAAAAAGAAAAAATCATTACTAAAGAAATATAATAAAAATATAAAATTAATTCACATTTAAACCACATTACTTTCTAATTATCCTGGTCCTTTGGTCCCTTTGCATTACTACTGTCTTTGTTTTTTGTAGTCTAAAGTAGTTAAGTAACTTGCTTAGCCATGCGCTGTACACCCCAGGATACAAACTGTCATGTGACACACCCAGAACATTTGTCACGAGGAAGGAAGGAGGAGAATCCAGGCAGGGATACAAGTCACTCCTCACACGGTGACATCACCAGCATGCTTGTATGTCTACCCAGGGCCGAACTATCTGGTTACGTACGTTAAGGTTATAATTTACTCAAAGGGCACACACTAGGAATCATCCTATTGTGCAATCCGAAATGGTGGCGCCCAGGTTCAGACACTGAATTCCACAGGCAGCTGCCAGGGGACCATGAGGAAGATCTGAAGATAAGCAGTGGCTTCCATCTTCCAACACAGAACCTCCCTTTGTGCACAGGACAGAGGCAATGAACACAAAACGCTAACGTAAAACCCATGAAGCGGGAAGAAGTTAACGATGATGTAATAAAATATTCATGATATCAGAATACGTACAAGGTAATAATGAGTGAGTGTGAGCAGATAAAAATAGTATAAAGTAATGAACAAAAATACATTTTTCATTACCTAAGAGACTGTCAGTATAAAAAAATATTAATAACACTACATTGCTTTCTATATTAAAGCACTATAGTGATGACATATGAAAGTATAAAACAAAATTACTAAGATAAGCTAATAACCAAAAGAATATGTTTTATATAAGTGACAGCTGAGAGTATGATTTTTTTAAACCAGAAGCTTACGATAGCCAACAAAAATGACAGATTTACAGCTTCATTGCTTCCGTCCAAAAGGGTTTTAATTTGCTTTCTTGGCTGATACTAAGAACTTTGATGGGGCTGCCTCTTAAATGAAGGTCAATGTTCAAACTAGAGCAGCAACTGCCTCAGGAGAACTACATATTTAGGTAGAATTTAAGAGTTCAATCACTCATAAGTTTCTTACATGGCTTATAGTTCTTCTTTCTCTTTCCTGGGTATTATCTCTTAATCATGTCACCGTTAATAAACAATTCTATCACTTCAGCAGTAGGATGATAGGGAAACAAACCTCAAATTTATCGGTGGTGGCTGAATTAATTTTAGAATCCAGTTTGCTCTAAGTAATGGAAGAAAAGGCTAGTCTGAATAAAGGCTGAATCATTTAAAAAGCAGCATTATTACATTTGAGACACAAAGAGTCACTCGATTTGCCAGATGGTAGACGTACTTTTACATGAGTATTAATGTGTGGAAATAAATGCTCTCGATATTCTGATATGCCATATTTTTTTGTAGAGTTAGACAGTCTCGTGAAATATTGCTTATATTATTCATTTGACTAGCTAATTTTTCCTTCAGAAACAGGTAAATTTTAGCCTAACCCTTATAAAAAACAAAAAAGAAGAAAAAATTAATAAGACTTTATGTATTTGGAACCCAATTATTACAAACCACCCAATTAAAGACAAAGTTGGTTACAGAATGCTTTTGTGTGATAAGTTTCTGGGAAAACGATAGTTAAAAATAAATGCATTATGCTTACGTCCCCCTTACCAATATGAGCTCTGTCAGAGATGATAAGCCTTTTTTCCCAGCCTTCCAGACCTACAAGGAAGGGGGGAAAATACATTTAACTGAACATTTTGTATAAAAATTCTTTCATCTTAATTTCTTTAGAAACAGTGTTTAAAAGTGTTTTTCACTGAAGTAATCACTTTCATAGCTTTTCTCCTGCATAGGAAACATGTTTAACGAGAATTTTCTCACCTGTCATTCATTATATATACAAACTCATTCACACATTCTTTCTAAATGTTTTGCTCATAAAAGCTCCAAACACAGCCAGCTCTATCCACATAAAACACTTCTAGGAACCCAAACAGCAAATGGTAAAAAAATGACATATTGTAGGAGTTGGGGGAAGAGGAGGTAGTTGTAGAATAGGGGGAGAATTTCAAGTAAAGGGAGTTGCTAATCTTGGGAATGGCACCCTTTCCCAAGACAATTATAAAACATGTGATTAAACAAAATAATAAAATGTTCTCACTAATCCCTTCAAAGTATTACAATTACTCTACTTAGTACACTGAGCTGTAAATATACCTCCCCATCCAACTGTGAATGCCTGCGAGCAGGGACCAGGAGGTTTCATAACATGGGCCAGTCATCCAATAAATGTTCAAAAAAATGGTTGAATGAGTAGGTAAATGAAGGTAAATAAATATTTTTTAACATTTTTATTTCAGAGAGGAAGGGAGAGAGAGAGAGAGAGAGAGAGAGAGAGAGAGAGAGAGAGAGAGAAACATTAAGGATGAGAGAGAACCATTGATCGATTGCCTCCTGCACGACCCACACTGGGGATCGAGCCTACAACCCAGGCATGTGCCCTGACCAGGAATCAAACCGTGACTTCCTGGTTCATAGTGACACTCACCACTGAGCCACATTGGCTGGGCAATAAATATATTTTTTAAGGACAGTACACCTTTGTAAGCTATCTACGTTTTAAGGATAAGCCACTATACTCCCAACATTTTCAAAACTCATGTTCGATATTAAAAATTGTTCATTTTGATAATATTTTAAAATTATTCCTTATAGATTAGAGAGAAGGACTTCTTGATAATGTGCTATAAGTCATAATAGGAAACCTTCCCCGCTACAGCTGGTTTTGACAGGAAAATATGCACTCTGAAGTTAGCTTAAGGAGTATTACAAAACATGTATTACAAAGAAACACAGTACAGTGGATTCAGCTGGATTAGACAGGCCAGAGGGAAAAGAAAGTAGGGCGAAGCTTTCAGAGGACGGAGGCAAGCAGAGCGCAGCACGGGAACCTCAGGCTGGCCAATTAAAGAGCTGGCCCCAATACAAAGGCTAACACCGCAGGGAGGGCAGCGAGACAGGGTTCTGCGGAGCCAGACTGAGTTGTCTGAAACACTGGAGGACAGACTGTTACTTTTAAGCCTGAACAATGAACTGGAGTGATGTAGTAGAACTGGGTATTTTAAATTCGAGCCAAGCGAAAGAGAAACTCACTAATGATTTCCCTCAATTGTGTATTATTTGCATTGCCAAATTCCTCAAACCCTAGCAAGGTAGTCAAGTTGACTTCTAAAAGTCCAAAAGGGATTAGGAAAGGCAGGAAATCAAGATTTTTTCAAGGAGATAGACAGATCCATAGCACAGAGGAGCATTTCTCTCATTTGGAGGGAGGGACCTGACAGCCATCCTTTACCCCTGGGTGGTGGCAACCACGAAGCTCCAAGTCAGGAAACAAGGCCGGCAGTGTGCGCAGTGCCCTTCGGTGGCTCCCTCACTGCCCTAAACTCATCTCTGGTTTGTGCAGAAGGATATGCTAACCTGAGTATAAACGACAAGATGAACTCATAAATTTCCTAGAGCTTTGCCAACAAGATACAGTAAGTAGTTTTAGCTCCCTAAAGATAAAGTTTAATTTGTAAAATAACCAAGACTTACACAATGACCTTATTATGTTTGTCTTTTGATTAAATACGGATTAGAATTGATAAAATTTTAACGACTGACATTAAACAACTTGTCCTCAATAACCTGCAATTTTAAAGTATAAGACAAAAATGTGAAGTGCCTGGCTTAGCCGGCATGGCTCAGTGGTTGAGCATTGACCTATGAACCAGGAGATCACGGTTCAATTCCTGGTCAGGCCATATGCCCAGGTTGCAGGTTCAAGCCCCAGTGTGGGGTGTGCAGGAGGAAGCCAATCAGTGATTCTCTCTCATCATTGATGTTTCTCTCTCTCCTCTTTCCCTCTCCCTTCCTCTCTGAAATCAACAAAAATATATTTTAAAAATATAAAAAATAAAAATAAATAAATGTTAAGTGGCTGGCATGAGATCCGAATAAAATTTTACCAAAAATAATAATAATACTAACTGGTTACTAAACAAGGCAGACTCATTCTTTCATACCTTTTCCTTTTTTAACATTTTTTTCTGCTTCCTCAAATAATCCCGGTAGATGAATTACCACACCATTTCCTAAAGGAAAACAAACAAATTAATCCCAACCTTAAACATCTATACTTTATTAATATAGAAATACATAATGATATTAAAATAGAGACATCTACAATTACCCTTTATCTAGAACATAGGACATTGAGGGACTTGACTTTACAGGACATTCTGATTTATCAAAGTGTTATCACAGAAATGGTTCCAAGTTTTAGACAGTAGTATAATGTAAGTACACAAAAGAACATAAACACAGAATAAAAAAACACTAAAATTACACTCAATATAATTTACAATTTCTTTGAAACAAAGTGAAACTGTTATTTTGAAAGAAACTAGTTATGTAGCTTTAGGCAAATTAAACCAAATCACAGTAGACTCTAGATCAATGTCTTTCAAATTGGGAATCACACTATTACTGTTAATAACATCAATTTAGTGGGTTGTAATTAGCATTTTTAAAAATAAAAAACTAGAACATACCAGATTGCACTATATGTTCTAAGGGCTCAGAATCAATTTATAAAACATAGACTTGTTTGCCTTATTGTGTCATGTTTGAAAAAATGATCACATGACCTAGTAGTTCTTTATAGAATTAAGATTACCAATGAACACAGTTAAGTGCAAAGCAATCATTTCAAAAAGTATTAGTGCTAAAAGATCTAAAAGGAATTGTAAAATAGCCAAAATTAGGTATATTTCCAGAACAGGCGTCCTCAAACTACGGCCCGCGGGCCACACACATGCGGGTGTTTTTGCCATTTTGTTTTTTTACTTCAAAATAAGATATGTGCAGTGTGCATAGGAATTTGTTGATAGTTTTTTTCAAACTATAGTCTGGCCTTCCAACGGTCTGAGGGACAGTGAACTGGCCCCCTGTTTAAAAAGTTTGAAGACCCCTGTTCCGGAAGATACCAAGGTCAAGATTAATCATTTAATTAATGAAGGATGAAATCAGTTTGATAATGAAAAATGAACACTATTAGGAATTAGGGGGGGAAATTCTCAAGGGATTCATTCTATACTTACCAATGAATGCAGTAACATTTGGATTAATTATTCCACTGGGTAAAAGATGAAAATCATACTCCACGGAATCTACAACAACTGTGTGGCCGGCATTATTTCCTCCCTGAAACATATGATGGGAAATTGAACCTGACAATAAATATGACAAGTAATATGTCTCCTTCCAAAGGTAATTAATGATTTCCTGCTAAAATGTCACTATCACTTAAGGAAACCCAAGCATTTGTCACAAATACTAATTCTTTGGAGGCTTTATAATAGTTTCACTATCCTCTCTCCATTCCTCACTTCTGAAAACTGGAGAATTCAGGTTTCTGGAAGATGGTAAGACATGCCCTCTAAAAAGATTTAAAAAGAAAAGAAA
This sequence comes from Cnephaeus nilssonii, assembly GCF_951640355.1. Lineage (NCBI taxonomy): Eukaryota > Metazoa > Chordata > Mammalia > Chiroptera > Vespertilionidae > Cnephaeus > Cnephaeus nilssonii. The sequence continues at coordinate 6,389,371 of NC_137094.1, read as the reverse complement.
AGACCACAGGGGACAATTCGTTTTTATTGTTTTGGGCACTCACTATGTAGGACACGTAGTAATCTAATTAATTATCCATGATATTCCAAAATAAAAATCCCTAAAATAGAAAAGGGTAATCCATCCAGTTAGCCTCACTTGATATAAATCCTATATAATAAAAGGCTAATATACAAATCGACCAAACGGCAGAATGACCGGTCACTATGACATGCACTGACCACCAGGGGGCAGATGCTCAATGCAGGAGCTGCCCCCTGGTGGTCAGTGCACTTCCAAAGGAGGAGCACTGCTCAGCCAGAAGCCGGGCTCACAGCTGGCAAGCACAGCAGTGGTGGCGGGAGCCTCTCCCACCTCCCAGCAGCACTAAGGATGTCCGACTGACGGCTTAGGCCCACTCACTTGAGGCTTAGGCCCACTCACTGTGGGGAACGGGCCTAAGCTGTCAGTCGGATATCCCCCGAGGGCTCCCGGACTGCCGAGAGGGCACAGGCCTGGCTGAGGAGCCCCTGCCCCTCCGAGTGCACAAAATTTGTGCACCAGGCCTCTAGTATTCATATAATTCCCATGGTCTTAAGAGTGTCAAACAATTTCCTAACCTGACATTTGTATTCTTACATGGACTTATCAACTAGCAAATCTCCCAAGTAACTACCTCAAATATTGGCTATCCTGAGACTCAAACTTTTAAATTTATAAATCAGTCTTGTGAGTTTGGTTAGTAACAGATCCCTGGGATCTACTCATCTCTGGATAACGCAATACACTAGGTCAAAGACTCTCTAAAGCTGGGAATCATACTGCCAACCCAGGGTGAAATTTCCCCTCTGTGAAGCTCAAGACTAAACAGACAATTAAAGCAAAATTTGAAGTCAAATGATAAAAATTAGGCACAAAGCAGACAATATTAAGTGACCAGATACATTTTCTAATTTCTAAGTTTAAAAATGGGAGAAAACACAAATCAATTAATTAGTTTTAAACTTCTATACAATTTTTTTTTAATTCTAAAGTAAACCACATACTAGGAATATATTTGCAACAAAAAGTTTGACATTTTCGTGGGACATTTTTAAAAATACCCATCAAAATAGTATCTCCAGAGAATGACTAGTCTAACTTGATCGCAAGACAATTTTTGCCAAAATGAATGTTATTTACATTTTACTAAATCCTTACCAATCATGAATTCAGAAAAATGGTCCTTCAAAAAAAGCAAATGCCCATTTACACTGTTTTGCACTGTACAAAGCAAAGAATCCCTGTTTGAAGGCTACTGTGTGTCATGTATGTTTAAAAACAAACAAACGACTTGACAGTGGTGACCTATAGTCTACAAGATGACAGGTGGGAGGCAAGACACAGGAAGACAGAAGCAGGAGTGTTAAGCAATACCTCCTGCACTGGATACCACCAAGGGCACAGGTGAATACTTCTTACTATTTATTTTTAATAGGAAACATCTGCATAGGATACAAAGGCACAGAGGATGAGCAGTATTCCAACCCGACCCTGCCCTGGTTCCCTGGACAAGGCAACCAGGTACCACAGGTTTTGTGTCCTCCCAGAGGTAATTTTGCATATACAACCATATTTACGTACTAGAGGCCCGGTGCACGAAATGCGTGCACAGGTAGGGTCCCTACGCTTGGCTGGCGTTCAGGGCCCATCAGGTTCCCCACCTCCTCCTTCCCTCGTTGCCCACGCACCGCCACCATGCAGTTCCCCCCACCTCTTCCCTCCCTGCCTCATCGTCTCCTCCTTCCCTTACTCCCTCAGCGCCCCGCTGCTGCCGCTGGTGGCCCGCCATGTTCCACACCGCCCCCCTGGTGGTCAGCGCATGTCATAGCAAGCTATCAAACTCCTGCTCTCCCTGTCGAACTCACAAGGGACCACTTTGCATATTAGCCTTTTATATATATAGAAGAAGATTGTTTTATTCCATGTTTACAAATGTGAGCAAACTATATACACCTGGGCAGCTTGCTTTTTTTTAGAGCAATCTTAGAGCTAATTCCATAACTTTGCAAACAGAACTATCTCATGCTAGAGGCTAATTCCAGCAGGTAATAAATGCAAGAAGTTTCATCAAAAGGTTGATGGAACCTTGAGGCTTCAGCAGGGCTGAATACATATTATTGCCTACTGGAATGGCCGAAGGCAATTCCCCAACCTGAAGATCTGCATATATTATTGCCTGTTACCAGACAGCTGAGGGCATTTTAATCTACATGTTATTGCCTCCTGCTGGCCAAACACCTGAACAGCTGAACGCAGTTCCCCCAAAACTGACAATGCCTCTGTATACTAAACCTTAGCCTTTGATATGTATACCTGCTTAGCTTAGGGCAATTTGTGTTAATAAAGAGCGAGGGGTCCAGAGACTCAGGGAACTTGGTTCCTACAGCTAAGTTCCTCTGGCTCCCCCATGGATTACAAATTTATATTTCTAGTCTCTTTATTAATTTACGCCGCAGCGCCTTCTCCAGATTCCTGAACCTTTCTAAATGCTGGATATCACCCCGGCAGTCTCATTCTTTTAACAGCTGCACTGTACTGTATTCCTTTTTATATGGACACATAATTCATTAAATTTGTCTCATAACAGAGGCATTCGGGTTGTTTGCAATCTTTTGTCATTTTGAATAATGTTACAATACACTTCCCAGTACATACTTTATTATTTCACACTTGTGTAAGTTTATCACCAATACTGATAGAAGACTCCTAAAACAAGTATTACATACCAAAAGGACATATTGGTCTGTTCAGTTTTTCTTTAGAGCCCAGAAAAATGCTAATTTGCTATTACAATTATTTAATTCTAAATTACTATAAATCACTAAATTTAATAAATGCTTACTAAATTGTTATAAAGTATTAGTAACTTTGAGACAATCAATGAAGCATTATTATTTAAATTAAAACTAGCTTTTTAAATAACCTATCATTTGCTTCATATAAAAAACAAACTACTCTATAATTTTTGGAGTAGACCTTAAAAGTAAGCCTACTACTTTACACAAATCATTTTTACAGATATTAATACAATCATTTGGTGAAACAGTGACTAATTCGGTGGTGCACAGTGGTCTTGTTGCACAACCAAAACCTACTCTCTGAGATAATATTGTACAAAAACAGGCAGTACTGATGGCAACAACCATAGTGGAGAGATGATGGCTGAAATGTGTGTTTGAGGAGGTTGGGATTGGTGTGACAGATGACTTTAGAGGGATAAACTGGTTTAATTCTTTAAGTTCTCCCAAGTTTACAGGTGACGGTTTAGGCTGGAAAAGTTCAGCTGCACACGGCTTGAAATCACATTTTAATTAACAGCTTGCTCACTCAAACATTAACCAACAGTTTTCAATAACCCATGTCTTATTAAGAATAACTATAGAGTCTTAATCTCATTCAAATTCTGCTTGAGTATGAAAATGTGGTTACATTTACCCGATTATCCTAGTAAGGAGCTAGGGGAGAAAGTGTTGGGCTGGTCAGATAAGTCTCCGTGGTCACAGAGCCCTATGGGGACGGTGGGTGTGGTAGCTTCTAAGCATGAGGCACAGGCTGTGCAGAAAAGGTGCTCAGAGGAGCTGAGTGTGAGCTGCTCACAGGAGCTCCTGACAAGGTATCTACACAGGAGCTGAGTGTGAGCTGCTCACAGGAGCTCCTGACAAGGTATCTACACAGGAGCCGAGTGTGAGCTGCTCACAGGAGCTCCTGACAAGGTATCTACACAGGAGCCGAGTGTGAGCTGCTCACAGGAGCTCCTGACAAGGTATCTACACAGGAGCCGAGTGTGAGCTGCTCACAGGAGCTCCTGACAAGGTATCTACACAGGAGCTGAGTGTGAGCTGCTCACAGGAGCTCCTGACAAGGGATCTACACAGGAGCCGAGTGTGAGCTGCTCACAGGAGCTCCTGACAAGGTATCTACACAGGAGCTGAGTGTGAGCTGCTCACAGGAGCTCCTGACAAGGGATCTACACAGGAGCTGAGTGTGAGCTGCTCACAGGAGCTCCTGACAAGGGAATCTACATATATTATCAGGTAACAAGCCCACCAAGAATTACAAGGGCAGCTGCTCTGAACTGCATGTACGTTCCCACGTTTGTGATGGAACTGCTTCTTATACGGGCAGCTCTATGAAGTGTGCACCGGCATATGTAGCAAGGATATATTCATTTAATCATGTCTAACGATTCTCCTTAATTAGCACTGGCCACATAATACTATGTAAATGATAGGAGATCAGTATTTTTTGTTCTGTTTTTAACAGAGATGCAGTATTCCTTACGCATTCCAAAATTTCCCCAAGCCAAACGTGGTGAATCAAGCCCCAGATATAGTACTTAATCATATATTCATACTAATAGTTACTTGTAACTATCTCTTGCTGCTTTGCTAAATTCCCAAAGCACTATGATCCCAGTCCCTCATGTAGCATTTAACAAACACTTTTTTAATCAAGGCTGTGTTTTCTATGATTTAACTAAATTTAAAAACAACACAGAAAATGTTCAGTTAACTGTTATACAAGGAGGGCCTCAATGGCTCTGAGGTTCAGTCCCCCTTTTTCCCACCTTTACTCTTACTTTGCAAATCACCCCTCTGGCCGAGCCATTAGATCCAGCAGGGAAACCTGACCCCAGCCGGGGCCAATCCAGCTCCGCTCTCTTGGGCATTTGATTTGAGTAGAGAAGAAGGCACTTAGGAGTTAGAGACGCCAGTCACCTAAGGGCACATCCTCAAGAGAAAGGCTGCCAGTCCCGACCTTTGACCCCAGAGCTGCCTTTGGGGCTACTCTGAGGCGGGGCCATCCCACTCTTCTTTCAGACAAACCCCATTTTGCTTAAGACCCGGCTCTTTCCATTGTTTGCAAACAAAAAATCCAAATGACTGACAAAACAAACTCATTTCGACAGAGTATGTAGACAGCTGGCTCTTTAAGTTCGCATCTTTCACTAAAGATAAATACATATAAAAATGATTAACTTCTAAACTTTAACACTTATGCTGTTCAGAACAAAACTCATGGTACTGCAGAATACAGGGGTGCTTTCTGTACTGTCCCCAGCCATGCTTTTGCTTCCCCATTTGATTTGAAGCTTACAGAAGTCAGAAGACAGTGTTTTTGGAATTAATTTTGATGGCTCCAAAGAACCAGAGGTTGTCAAGCCCAACTGCGGAACAGAAGTTGAGATCCAGAAGTGTTGTTATGTGAAGTTTCTAACTAAGAAGCTCCAAAGGTCCAGGGGAGATTTAAAAAAAAAAAAAAAAAAAAGTTTGGAAAGGAATGAAATAACCTTAGTCTGCAAAAGTGCCTCCTAATCCTTAAATTAGTTTGCTATTAGGTCTTTCTCCTCCCCAAATCACTCCCCAACTGACTTCCTCTCTATCTCTCTCACTGATGTTTCTAACTCTCTATCCCTCTCCCTTCCTCTCTGTAAAAAAATCAATAAAATATATATTTAAAAAAATAATAATAATAAAAAAGAAACACAAATTGGTAGTTACAAAATAGTCATGGGGATGTGCGTAAAGTATAGGAAACACAGTCAACAAACAATACCGCAATCACTATGTCTGGTGCCAGTTGGAATACTAGAAATATCAAGGGTAACACTATGTAATGTATACAATTATCTAAGTACTAAGCTGTACACCTGAAACCAATACAAAATAAAACTGAAAGAATATTTTTTTAAAAAGGAACATGCAATCCAAAGGGCAATAAAATATATCCAATGTTGGTACTTGCTTCGACAGCACATATACTATAAAATATATATCTATAATAATAAAAGCGTAATATGCTAATTAGACCGGACATCCTTCCAGACGACCTTCCGGATGAAGTCAAGCCTGGGAGGGAAGACTGGTCCCAGGTGCCTGCCGGAGGGAAGGAAGGCCTACTCTTGCACGAATTTTGTGCATTGGGCCTCCAATAGTGGACATAAAAAAAAGAAGTCAGAGTTTGTCCTATAAACCACTGTGGATCATAACAGAGAGCAGCAATGCCTCAAACCCCATGCCTTTGAACTACTCCAGCAACCAAAAAAAGGTTCCTATTTCGTGCCTAGTCTTCAAGCTTCCTGGGAACCCAACCATCTTTCGAGTCACTGAGCTGCTTTCTTAGTAAAAACTGTAAGACCTGTGTCTCTTTCAGATTAAACATTTCACTGTTGCCAAAGCTAAAAGACTTGTCAACCCACAGCAACAAAGTAATTCTAAGGATGACTTCTCTTTTGTGAAAACATTCATATAATTGCAATTAGCTTTTGATTTCAAAGTAGAGCAGATTAAGTTACTACCAGTAAGTTGATCAAATTAAACTATTCAACAGTAACCAGACACACTAGATAGGAAAACAAACACAGGGTATCTGAATTTCTTTTCAGCAAAGACATCCAAGTGCACTGCTCATTATCTTTTAAAGGCTGCGGCTATCTCCTTCACCTCACAGTTACATACACAGGCAAATGTCACACGTGGTAAAATTCGCAGGTACCTGTATGCTAGGCCTTAAATTACCATTATAAAACCATTTCTCACAATGAAAGTGGAAAGAGGCACCTTAAGATCCTAATTAAGAAGCTTGAGACTCTAGGTACCAAACTGATTTAAACACTTACTGAACCAGGGTCAGAGATGATCAAGGTCATGGGTAGGAGGATCAGACATACAACCAACAACTGCCTAAACCAATGGTGCCGTGCAACTTTGTAAATGCTTGATAAAAACTCACCTACTCATTCCATTTATGAATATAAGTGTCAATCAAAAAAGTTTTCTCTCACAAATAAAATCCTTTAAAAAGGTTTTTAAAAGTTTGATAAGAGACAAAAACCCCATTTTAAAAATTTTGAAAGGAGAATTGTATCACACTGAATTAAATATAATTAAAGGTTGGTTCAATGTAAAGTACCATCCCATCTTGAAGCCAGCATAGTCATGGGAACTGTCCTCCATTTGCTGTTCTTTTCAATTGCCTTGACCAGGCAATACTGAATACCTCAATGTCCCTTTTCCCACTGATAAATTCTAACAATCCACACTGATATTTAGTGTTTGTATTACATCCACTCTAATATTTAGTGTCAAAATCTGACATAGTCCCCAAAGGGTAATACAACTACCTTTGTATCCAGTTACAGTGAGTAAGCTATTAAGTATCTATCAGTTTACCAGTTCATTCTAGATTTGTTCTAGGCAACAGTTTTTCCTAGAGATACTTGAAACTATCCAAGTAACCCACCCATTCCCACCAAAATTTAAAAAACAAATAATATTGGTTAGACACCACTGAGATGATCCCATACAATTTAAAATGTTATGCCTTAAAAGTAGAGATGGCCCTAGCTGGTTTGGCTCAGTGGCTAGAGCTTCAGCCTGTGGACTGAAGGGTCCCGGGTTCAATTCCAGTCAAGGGCACATGCCTGGGTTTCGGGCTTGATCCCAGTAGGGGACGTGCAGGAGGCAGCCAATCAGTGATTCTCTCTCATCACTGATGTTTCTATCTCTCTCTCCCTCTCCTTTCCTCTCTGAAATCAATAAAGATATGTGTGTGTGTGTGTGTGTGTGTGTGTGTGTGTGTGTTTAATTTTTTTAAAGTAGACATGATGGTATATTAAAATAGGCTTAAATAGCAAACAACTTAGAACATCCACATTGACCAAACTTGAAGGTCTTCTGCCCTCAGCAGAGAAAAACTATTTACTAGAATTGCACAGCATTCAACTGGTATACGCTGAGGAAAATACTCTAGAAAGAAGTATCAGTTACCTATTTTCTCATTGATATAAGAGAGGAGACTTTAATATAAACTATTAAAGCCTTTGAACATAATGGTACCATGTAAAAAAATACTTGTTCAAATACTAAGTTCATCCAAAAAATGCTGGTGATTCCACCTTAAACTCATTCTAATAGTCAGTGAGATTGTCCAGGGAGTGTTAAAATAATTTACACGCCGAAACCGGTTTGGCTCAGTGGATAGAGCGTCCGCCTGCGGACTCAAGGGTCCCAGGTTCGATTCCGGTCAAGGGCATGTACCTTGGTTGCGGGCACATCCCCAGTAGGGGATGTGCAAAAGGCAGCTGATCGATGTTTCTCTATCATCGATGTTTCTAACTCTCTATTCCTCTCTCTTCCTCTCTGTAAAAAATCAATAAAATATATATTTAATAAAAAAATAATAATAATAATTTACAGGACAGGGTGAAACTAATGATTGGGGTGATCCAGTCACCCAACAAATGTTGAGTGTTTACTTCCTCTCTGCCTCACACAGTACTGGGTGCCCTGGAAGAAAACAAACAGGAAACAAGTCTTCTTTTTGAGAAAAGTACATCCTAGTAGGGAAGGCACAGTAATCCAAGAAAGCAAGTTTTAACCAAGTATACAAAAACAACAACTGGTATACCCTTATGTACTTGGGAAATACTATAAACTATGTGTATAAAAGGCAACCCTGATAGGAGACACAGAAATAGCAATTATAAACCTGGAAGAATGGTTTTCCTTAAATGCTAATTCTCTACCATCTCCGAAATAATGGGCCGGGGTTTGGGAAAGTCATTTTAGCAGTAGCCAGTCAAGGCACTCAATAACACTTAAGTTGTTCTCTTTTTCAATTGTTCTGCGTATTTCCAGGAGAAAGTCTGTTTGCTGCTGGTATGTCTTTTCTACTCAGTTACCACCTTTTAATAGCTGGTTTCAGAGCCTTCAGCCTACTAGCCTCTAGCTACAAATTAACAGTTTTTCCATTGAGTGTTTGTTTATGGCAAGCTTTTTTATATAACCAAGTGACAGGATACACTGTCCCTTTATAATTAATTTTAGTTAATATTTTCCCTTTATATTAACTTTTTAGCCCTGGGGGGAAACACAAAGGGAAAAATGTTCCGGCTGATCCTGATCACAGGCAACGTCATGTCTGTCCAGGACATGATGTATCCAGGACTACGAAGCTTGCTTTCTCCAAAAACAATAAACAAGCCCTTGCTTAAGGCCTGGTATGAACTACAATAGTTAAAATTTTCTCTGTGGTTTCTACACAACATGAAGGAATTATGGTATAGTCTACTTAGGTGGAGCAGCGGTAATAAGCTTCCTAACAAAACTACTTTTGTGCCGCCAGAAAGAGGCCGTCCTATTCCCTTACTTTGACCCTTGGGAAAACCTGCAGTAGCAACCTTCTCCATGCCCACCCTGGCAATACTGGTTTCCGTAAGTTGTCCACTAGACCAGCAGTTGCCAACCTTTCGGACCTCACGGACCACCAGTGGTCCACGGACCACCAGTTGGTGACCACTGCACTAGACTACACTTAGTGGCCAGATTATTATGATGTCTGAACACATAATAATCTGGCCACTCAGTATGGGTGGGGTCCGGCCAGTCTGGCCAGGGGGAGGGGACATAGGCGGCTGGCGGGCCTGCCTGCTGGTCGAAGGGACAATTTGCATATTAGCCTTTTATTATATAGGAAGGATATACACTGAGTGGCCAGATTATTATGCGTTCAGAGATCATCATAATCTGGCCACTCAGTGTATATGCTCCATGTAGACGCAATCTCTGCCCTTTTCAGCTTTTTCCCCTACCACCCAAAGTCAAATCATCTTCTGTCACCATATACTAGTATTTGGCCCCCTTTACCCTTTACCACCTCCCCACCCCTCCCCCTCAGTCATCACCATGCTGTTGTCTGTCTGCCTATGAGTTTCAGTTTGATGTCCCACATTTGAGTGAAATCGTATGGTTCTTAGCTTTTTCTGACTTATTTCACTTAGCATAATATTCTCAAGGTCCATCATGTTGTCACAAATGGAAGTATTTCATCTTTTCTTATGGCTGAGTAGTATTCCACAGTATAGACGGACCACATCTTCTTTATCCCAACACCTAGGGAAGGACCCCTGGCCACTGTGCGTAATGCTGCAATGAACATAGGGGTGCATATATCAAGAGTATCTACCAAGTTATAAACAATTCCTTATAAATCCTGCATCTGAAATACAGGCCTTAAGTGCTATGGTGATAAAAATGCCACTGGCTTTGCATCTATTCTTTCCAAAAAGAAAAACATAGTTTTTTTAAAATATATTTTTATTGATTTCAGAAAAGGAGAGAGAGATAAAAACATTAATGATGAGAATCACTGACGAACGGGCTGCCTCCTGCACACCCCGCCACTAGGGATGGAGCCCACAACCCAGGCTTGTGCCCTGACTGGGAACTGAACCATGACCTGGTTCACAGATCAATGCTCAACCACTGAGCCACACTGGCTGGGCCAGTTCTTCTTTTACAAACTGTATTTTATATTGAAAGAAATTCCTTATTTTATGGTTCCATTGTTGAGACATGGATACATTATGTACATACCTCTTCTGAAGAAACAATCTGTACAAAAGTTGAGTTTATGGGATGAATATCACACACAAAAATATTAAATTCTAACAAAGTACATATTTTCAACAATCCACAAAACTTGAATCATCAAACAAGGCAATCCAAGCTCAACATATGAGCTCTTAAAAGACACTGTAAGAATATAAAGATTTGAGGTTTATAGAAGGAAGGTAGTAAGTCAAAAGTTTACAAGTGAGGCAAGCCTGCCTAACAAGTCAGCTCACCTGTTTCTCCTCTGACTGCAGCTCACATTGGAAAGCCACACTTGGCTCCTTGTCAATCACTTCCCTCCAGACCTTCCCAGGACAGCAGAGCAGACTGGTCTAGGACCTCCTTCAAGCCTACTTTCACCGTAACCCATCTACAAACTAATGCTACTATTAAAACGGGAGATCTTCTCTAATAAAGGTTATAATGATACCACTCCCAAAACCTTCTTTCCAGCTCCATAATGTAGCTCAACCTGAGCACAACTATTTCCAGATAGGAAGATGGCCAGGAGTGCGTGCAGGAGCAAACAGGCCAGGCGGGCTCCCTCTTTCTACCCAGCAAGGTATGTATCCCCATACTTCTTTCCCAACAGCATGGCCAGATCTGGTCTGAAGACAAAAGGAAGCGAAGGCTGGGCTCTGGAGCAACTCCAAGGCAGCGTGAGGCAGAAGTTCAATGCCAACACACCTTCGGGAGTGTTAGTAAGAAGGTACATGTGTTGCCGGAGGGCTGGAGGAGCAGAACGGAAGGAGAGGTGATGGTGGTGCTAGCGAGAATACTAAGAGCCAGCTGGGCAACTATCTTAGCTGAGGAACAGCCAGGGTGGATTTCTGCATGCAAAAAAAAAAAAACAACACAAAACAGCCCTAGCTAGTTTGGCTCAGGGGATAGAGTGTCAACCTGCAGACTAAAGGGTCCCAGGTTCGATTCCCGGGGTTGCAGGCTGGATCCCCAGTAGGGGGCATGCAGGAGGCAGCTGATCAATGATTCCCTCTCATCATTGATGTTTCTATCTCTCTCTCCCTTCCTATCTGAAATCAATAAAAATACATATTTTTAAAAACACACAAAACAAAACAAAAACCACCAGATAAGTTAGAATGATTGTATTTAGCTTTTTCCTTCCTTGTTTCTGCATGCTCACATGGTATTTATTCAATTTTCGGTGGAGAGCTTCCAATCAAGGAAGGGGGCCTACTAACTTGTCAGAACATATACAACATGGCATCATCATACTGTGCCATGTATGTTCATGAGGAAGAAATATTCTGCGAACGAAACAGACTTCAAACATAACAATTACCATTTGTTTTGAAATGGGCTATTGCTCAACTCTCCCGAATTTTGAAAGTGGTAATAGTAACAGGAGCCTTCACAAAGGCCTTAGCCTCTAGGCTGCTTCGGAGCAAACGACAAATAGGAAGAAAGCTGACACCGAAAACCACGTGTCTCTCAGGAGGAAGTGCATTAGGACCGTTCTATTTCCCCAAAGTTCACTTTCAATGTCAGTGTAACGATGTCAATATTTCTAAATACCAGCGCTGACATCCTGTTATCTCCTTGCGTCACTCGGAAAAGAGCCGGGATTCCGTCCTCGGGGACCCACAAGTGAAAACAACCTCCCCTTCATACTAACACCCAGAGGACGGCGCCCAACCACGGGGCCATCACCCCGTCCACAGCCCCGCGGCGGCTCCCCTGTCAACAAAGTGGACGCGAGGAGGCCACGGTCTGCTAGCTCGGGGCCCTGCAGGTGGGGGCCATGGTGGGTCTGGATTCCGGGGCATTTCGGAACAATCCACTCCCACCTGATTCCCGAGTGGGTGGGTGGGTGGGTGATGGGAAGGAGGATGCCGGCCAGTGCCTCCGCCGGGAGAGCCAGGAGCAGGCCTCGGGCGGCAGCTCCTCCAACCCGCATCCATCCCCGCGCCGGCCCCCAGTCCTGGGCTGAGAGCTGGTCCCCAGCCCGAAACCTGCTCCCCCCGCCTGGCATCGCGCATCTCTCGACGGCTCCCCACCCCCCCACCCCCGTCAAACCGCATTTTCCTCCAGAGCCACCCCAAACCCCGCAACCCAAGACCCCCCCCCCCCCCAGGTCAGGGGTCTCTGACCTCCCGCCATTTCTCCAGGTCGCCCGCAGCTCACAGCAAGAGGAGGGGAGCTCAAGGTGACACCTGGTTTTGGAGAGAGGATCCAGGTTCTGGGCCCGACCTCCCGGGCCCGGCTTCCCCCCGTCTCGGAGCCCGGCCGCCTCACCTGGCAGCGGCACACGATGTCCGCGTCCTGCGCCAGCAGATCCACCACCTTCCCTTTGCCTTCGTCGCCCCACTGCGCGCCGAGCACCACCGTCACCCGGTTCCCTCCGGGCCGCGCCCTGGGGCGGCCGCAGTCGCCGTTGGGCAGGGAGGATGCTGCCGGGTGGGTCTCGGCCAACGCCATGGCTCCGGTGACGCGAGGAGAGCCCGGGGGAGAGGCGGGCGGCGGGGAGTGCGCGAACGGAACTGCTCTGCCGCCCGGAGCCACATGCAGAGGAAGCGGCAGCCAGCGGCGGCCCCGCCCCGGCCCCGGCCCCGCCCCCGCCGGGCCGCCCCCTCCAGCCAGGCCCCACCCCGCTCCCCGCCGCGGCCCGCTCAAGGGGGGACCATGACTGCCCCGCTCTGGCCGGCCGCGGCAGCCCCGCCTGGAGGGAGAGGCCCTGATGGCCGCAACCGCCGCCACCCGGAACCGAAGCCACGCCCCTTTCAGGGCCGGGCGCGCCATTCCCCCCCCCGCCCCCACAGCAAACCCGAGAACGGAAGCGGCAGGGGCGGGGCTTAGAGCGCGCGCCAGCCTCAACGCCCCGCCTCCCCTCGCTGTCTCCAGCTTTTCAAACTGGAGGGCACGGAGGCGCGTGCTCCAGCGTCGGACTACAACTCCCGGCATGCAACGCTCCGAGCTGAAGTGTAGTAGTCTGGTATCAGAGTGCCTGCCTTGCATAGGTTTCAGTCTCTGAAAACGTTCAATTTTAAATTATTTTTTAATTTATTCATATTTTTTAATTTATGGCACGCCCGACCCCCTGAGTCTCTCACAGTGCCTCATGCCAGAGCAACTGTGGCCTTGAACTTCTGCCCGAAGGCGGCAGGCATTGAAGCGGGTTGCACAGTGAGGGAAACCAATTATTTTTTAATGACTTGTTTTTATTAAGGGATGAGATTGCGTGCAGAACAAAAAGGGCGGAATTTCATCATACAAATGGGGTGGAATGGGAAAGAAAAGTTTTCGAATTGGAAATTAAGGACTAGGGGTAAGAACAGAGATAGGAACAGGGAGCGAATAGGGCCAACTCAAAAGAAAAGCAGTAAGGTGGAGAATGTTAGACCTGAAAATCTGGGGATCAAGCAGGGTCCTAGCCCTTCTCATTTTACACTTTAGTAACACAGGCTCGGGGAGGAGGAGTGTATTACCGATGTCAGATAGTATATGCCAGATACTGTGATGCACTTAGCTCTTTTAATTCCTACAACCTTACGAGGTAGGTAATACTGTCTTATCCTTATTTTACAGGATTTAAAAGTTAACTTGTTCTACTGAGAGCTCAATTGCTATCTAAGCAGCCTGAGTCCACAGCCCAGCCCCTTTGTGTATATTCCACTCCTATTAGTGTTTCAGGTGTCCCTAGATTCCAGAGTATGTCTCCTGCGGATTATCTTCCACCTGCAACACAAATTAACTATGACATAGAATTCTGATATAAAGTTGCCTGTGCCCAGCAGGCGTGGCTCAGGGGTTGAGCATCGACCTATGAACCAGGAGGTCAGGGTTTGATTCCTGGTTAGGACACACGCCTGGGTTGCGGGCTCAATGATCCTCAGTGTGGGGCTTGCAGGAGGTAGCTGATCAATGATTCTTTCTCATCATTTATGTTTCTATCTCTCTCTCTCTCCCTCTCCCTCTCTGAAATCAATAAAAAGATATTTATAAATAAATGAAGTTGCTTTGGGGAAAAGGTGTGCATAGAATCACATTAAATGTAGTGTCTCCCAAATAAAATAAATTAAAAGATTATATGTGTGTGTGTCCCAAATCATATGTATGCAATCATATTCTCTAATGGTTCCCAGAGCATATTTTATAATTTTTATTCTAAGATTTGTTAAGTCAGTAAACACTGAGAACCTACAATAAGTTTAGGTAGTGTTTCAAGGCCACAGTTGCTCTGGCATGAGGCCCTAACGACGTAAGGTAAGGTGACCAGACGTCCCGCTTTTGGCGGGACAGTCCCGATTTTTAACAATTTGTCCCGCGTCCCACGGCGTTTTAAAAAAGTCCCGATTTTGGAAAGAATGCATGACAAGCTAGGGAACGGCGGGAGAATGGGAAGGGAATATAAAGTTTTCAGCAGCCATGCGGCTATTTAGCCAGGATATAAGTTTTATATTATTTTTGTTAATTTTATAATGTTAAACTTTAATAATAACAAATAATTGTTGAGAACTGATTATCGAGAACTGCTTATCAAAGTTCGCATTGTTGATCAGTTGTTAGAATTCGACCACCATTGTTTGGACTTAATGAACAATGGCATTTTTTGGGATTGGCAATGACGAAAACATTTTGTAACTGTCTCTCAGACGATACACATCGAACTGCGTGCTAGTAAGCTAGTTAAACAAGTGATGTCATTACAAATCAGCTATTCAGATAATTTAGGTAAGTAACTTATTTATTTATTTCATAAATACATAAATTTTCTTGAATTTAGCAGACAGTACTCGTATTATTTATATTTTATAGTGGCGGCAAAATGTCTAGCGCCGGCCTTGAAAGTGACACTTACAACTTACGTTACGGCAAATTCAGAGGAAAAATAATACAAGTTAGTATTGTTATTATTTAGAAAGAAATATAGGATTAAAATAATTTTTAAAATATAGTTACTTTATAACAATCAAATTAATTTAATTTATAAACTAACATTAAAATATGTTCATGTAATTATGTACGTGCTTACTGTGTTTTTAAGCAATATGTATATAATAATTTATAATATAATTTTAAATTATTTTTTTTAGATTTTTAACATAATAAGTAAGAAAAGAGGATGCAAATTCAACGATGATCTAAGAAGTGAATTTCCTTTTATTAAAAAAACCAAAAGCGATTACAATATAAACCAAATTTTTAATCAAGAACTCCCCCACCCCCGCCCCTGGGCCGAAACCGGTTTGGCTCAGTGGATAGAGCGTCGGCCTGCGGACTCAAGGGTCCCAGGTTCAATTCCGGTCAAGGGCATGTACCTTGGTTGTGGGCACATCCCCAGTAGGAGGTGTGCAAGAGGCAGCTGATCGATGTTTCTCTCTCATTGATGTTTCTAACTCTCTATCCCTCTCCCTTCCTCTCTGTAAAAAATCAATAAAATATATATATTTTTAAAAAGACACCCCACCCCCCCTCCGGTCAATGGTGTCCCGCTTTACCAATGTTAAAATCTGGTCACCTTAACGTAAGGAGGCATAAAGATACAATTGCAGCCCTGCAGGATGCAGATTATTTGGTCTACCGACAAGTAAACAGGTGAATTATACTATTGCGTGATAAATGTCAGTGTTCGTCTTGTTTTTACCACAAGATTACAAGCCCCTTTGTAAACCAGAACGCTCTATTTTTTTAATTTATTTTTTACTCAAGTGCACGAGACAGCGTTGGGCATACAGTGGGTGCTCAATAAGCACCTGTCACTGCTCATTTCTGTTCCATTTAAAAGACATTTATAGAGTGTGCCTGCACCTGTTATGCACTGCCAGGTGCGTGTTTGTTATGCAATGCTTACAAACAGGCAAGGAAGGTTGGGTCTAAAAGATGCACCGACTGGAAAGTTTTATCTTCCTTCCCCCCGGGTTTTCCGAAGCGGTTTTGCTCTTCCACTCCAAAAAAAAAGCATGGCTCTGCCTTTCCTAAAACCTGGCTTAGATTTTATTTTATTTGTTCTTGTTGGTAGTATGACAGATTCCTCCCATTTTCTCCCCGTCTCCCCTCCTCCTCCCGACCTCTCCCCACCCTGGTTTAGGCTTCCCACTGAAGCATCCCCTGCCGGCGCCGGGTCGCTGACGCGCACGCGCACGCGCACGCGCACGCGCACTTGCCGGCGGGCGGGCGGGACCCGCGAGGCGGCGCGGTTGCGCGGAGCGTCCGGGCGCCATGTCCGCCGGGGGAGTGGCGCTGCTGCTGTCCTGTCTGAGCTGCTGCGGCTCGGCTCTGTGGAGGTAGAGGCGCCAGTGGAGGACGGGGCTCCCGGGGCCTTAGCAGGGGTCCCCATCCCAGCGCCTCCGAGTCCCCGGCCACCCGTCCGGGCCCCCAGCAGCCCCCCGAGCCCCCCAGGACCGGCGCCCCGCCGCCCCTCCCGGGCGTCTTCAGTGCCTGGAGGCGCAAAGTGAGGGGGCGCTGTGGGGGCACGGCTGCCGTGGAGACGTGGTCACTTCACGTCGCTGACCCCTGGGAATCCTGAAACGGCTTTTGCCCGAGAGGAGAGGAGCCAAGGGGAAGCCAAAAATGGCCACCCCATTGGGGATGAGGGATGAGGGATGGGGGGGCGGGGGAGGGCACTTCACTAGGATAACCAGGTCACTGGTGGTTGAATGAAGTGTATTAAAATATCCTAGGAAGGTTTTCAACGTAGGTTAAAGTTCGGGGGATTAATCAGAAAAAAAAGCACACCCTGCGAATATTCTGTTTAATGGAGGTTTTGCTCTCACTAATTATTGCTCTCCAACGTTAAAAGTGTTAAGAATACCAACAATCAACCAAACCATCAAAGAGGTTTCAGATGGGACCCAGGCATCTCACTGGGCGGTTGGCAGGGAGGCGGGGGTCAAATAAGAGAGGCCATGGGAAAGGTCAGGGAGGTCATGAGGAAGCAAAAAAGGGGGCATTCTAACAAGTGTGAAAACCTTCTTTTCCTTCTCTATAAAAAGAGAAAAACCTCTCTCCTGGGGTGGGTAAAAAAGCTGGGGTGCATACATACGGTGGATAGTACTCGGCCATAAAAAATGGAATCTTACCATTTACAACAGCACGGATGGACCTAGAGCAAGCATGTCCAACTCAAAGGCTGAGGCAGGCCAAATAAACAAGATTTCAGTGCATGTGGGCCGCAAAAAACAAAAGCTTCCATTTTCATAGGTTTATTTCGATAGAGACATGCTGAATGCAAAGGGCCGAAATAAATGAGTCATTGTTTAACAAAATAATAGAACATTTTAAGAAAAATTAATATTTTTTCTTGAACATTAACTTACCAGACATGGACTAACTGCACAAATTAATAAGCGTAAAGCAAGTAAACCTATTTTTCTTGTTCTCCAAAAGCGAAATATTTCCTGTTGCGCACACCAAACAAGTCAGTCCAAGACTAAAGATGTGGCCATCGGCTGCTAAAATATTCGCTGCTGGTATTAGTGGAGGGAAATGGTGAGCCTGCAAGTAAGGCACGTAAGGGAAATGAATGCAACACGATTATAGTAACCAGTTATTAGCGTACATTGTAGTTCGTCATTAATAATGGTGTATAACAGGACATTGTAAAAATTAAGTTACGAATTTTTTTTTTAAATATATTTCATTGACTTTTTACAGAGAGGAAGGGAGAGGGATAGAAAGCCAGAAACATCGACCAGCTGCCTCCTGCACACCCCCCACCGGGGATGTGCTTGCAACCAAGGTACATGCCCTTGACCGGAATCGAACCTGGGACCTTTCAGTCCGCAGGCCGATGCTCTATCCACTGAGCCAAACCGGTTTCGGCACAAAATTTTTATTAAAACGTTTCTTACATACCATTATATTGGCTGGGCCGCAAAAATATTCATTGTGGGCCGTAGGCCGCGGGTTTGACATGCTTGACCTAGAGGGTATTATGCAAAGTGAAATAAGTCAGGCAGAGAAAGACAAATACCATATGATTTTTTAAAAATGTATTTTTATTTATTTCAGAGAGGAAAGGAGAGGGAGATATAGAAACATCAATGAGAGAATCATTGATCAGCTGCCTCCTGCACGCCCCCAGCTGGGGATGGAGCCCGCAACCTGGGCATGTGCCCTTGACCGGAATCAAACCCAGGACCCTTCAGTCTGCAGGCCGATGCTCTTCCCACTGAACCAAACTGGCTAGGGCCACATACCATATGATTTCACTTACATGTGGAATCTAAAAATAAATGAACAAACAAAATTGAAACAGACTCATAGATAACAGAGAGCAGACTGGTGGTTACCAGAGGGGAGGGAAATTGGGGTCTGGGGGAAAGGGGTGAAGGGATTAAGAAGTACAGAATGGCAATTACAAAGTAGTCCCAGGATGTAAAGTACAGGATAGGGAATAGAGTCCATCATATTGTGATGACTATGTATGGTGCCGAGTGGGCACCGGAAATACCAGGGGGAGCACTTTGCAAAATATAGGATTGTCTAACCGCTGTGCTGTACAGCTGAATACAAAACAATATTAAAAGTATACTGAAATGTAGATTTTAAAAAAAGAATGCTTTATGAGAGCCACTGGCCACATGTGACTTTTGAGAAGTTGAAATATGGCTAGTCCAAATTAAGATCTTTTGTAAGTGTAATACATATACACTTGATTTCAAAGACTGTACCAAAAAATGTAAAATATCTCATTAATAATTGCTTTATATTGATTACATGTTGAATAAAATATATTATTAAAATCAATTTCACTTGCCCTAGCCGGTTTGGCTCAGTGGATAGAGCGTCGGCCTATGAACTGAAGGGTCCCGGGTTCCATTTCTGTCAAGGGCACGTATCTCGGTTGCAGGCTCCTCCCGAGCCCAGGCCCTGGTTGGGGTACATGCAGGAGGCAACCAATCGATGTGTTTCTCTCACATAGATATTTTCCTCTGTCTTTCCCTGTCTCTTCCACTCTCTATGAAAAAATCAATGGAAAATTCTCTCTGTCTTTCCCTTTCTCTTCCACTCTCTCTGAAAAATCAATGGAAAAATATCCTCAGGTAAGGATTTTAAAATTTTTCATATTAAAAAATAAAATTAAAATTAAAAAATCAATTTCACTTGTCTCTTCTTGCTTTTTTAATGTGGCCACTAGAAATTTTTAAATTACATAAGTGGCTTGCATTATATTTATGTTGGATAGATTTAGATAGATTCAAGGACCCTGAATAATAGAAAGAAATGAAAATGAACAAGGACTCAAAGAAATTTGCTCTTCAGTGTTTCAAACAAGCAATACTGTTTTATGGGTTTTAAATCTTTATTCATTTTTTTAAAGCTCAGTTTATAAGTGAAGGAAATACAGCCAATATTCTTAACAGTTTTCATCCTAAAACAAAAACAGCCCTACCTGGTTTGGCTCAGTGGCTAGAGTGTCAGCCTGCGGACTGAAGGGTCCCGGGTTCCATTCCAGTCAAGGGTACATGCCCGGGTTGCAGGCTGGATCCCCAGTAGGGGGCATGCGGGAGGCAGCTGATGAATGATTCTCATCATTGTATTTCTATCTCTCCCTTCCTCTCTGAAATCAATAAAAATATCCTCTATATTATATAAAAGCCTAATGTGCAAAGTGTCCCCTCAGGAGTTCCACTGACCGGAAGTTCAATCACTCGCTATGACGTGCGCTGACCACCAGGGGACGGCACGGAACAAAGGGAGGCCCAGGCCGACAGCCGGGGAAGGGAGGCCCCAGGTGGCAGCCGGCAGCCTCTAGGGACCCTACCCGTGCATGAATTTTATGCACTAGGCTTCTAGTATTAAAATAAAGGTAAATTTTTTTAAAAAAGTAAAAGTATTTACAGACAGTCCCTGACATATGATGGTTCCACTTAACAATTTTTTTACTTTATGGTGGTGTGAAAGCCATATGCATTGTAAACTACATGAGATTTTTCAACACTTCATTATAAAATAGGCTTTATGTTTAATAATTTTGTCCAATTATAGGCTAATGTCAATGTGCTGAGCACGTTTAAGGTAGACTAAGCTGAGCTTTGATGTTTGGTAGGCTAGGTGTATTAAATGCATTTTCGAATTACAATATTTTCAATTTACAATGGGGTTATTGTGATGTAACGCCATTGTAAGTCAAGGAGCATCTGTACTTCTCATTCTAGTGTCTTCAGATACTGAGCTAACCCTAACACCTCTTGAGTGGTGGGTAGAGTTCATGGATAATCCTTAGTTTTAGCCCTGACTATGCTCTTCAGGAAGATGCTTGGGCAGAAATGTAAAGCTCTTGGCAGCCCAGGCATGCTCAGACCATGCATAGAATCCCTCTTCCTTGGAGGAGAAATTAATTTTCATATTCTTATTTGACCTTTTCCTCCACAGATATTACGCTAGCAGCCCAAACTACCGCATTTTTAGTACCAGAAGTACTGTAAGTGTTTAACTTTTTAAAACTATAGTTAAGTTTTTTTGTTTGTGTGTTGTTTTTTTACCTTAGGGCAGAGTTAATCATACTCAGTTGTAATAGCACAGTGTCATTCTTTTATTTCTTTTTCATATTCATTTCATTTATCTTCCTAATATAGATCTCCCTCTCCAATAATAGTCCTTAAATATGTAAGTCGCAAAAACAAGTGGTGTTGGTTTGAGTGTTTTGTGATTAATATTCAAAAAATAGTGTCATGATACAGATAGGATAACCCTGTCTCATTTATCTTCTTATTTTAATCCTCAGAACCTACTAGAGTACCTCCTAGATACTTAATATATTATTTTTGAAATAAAATGAAAATCTTATTTGGTGGGGAGACTACTGAAGTGTCCCAGAAAAGTTGTTACTTTTCCTTTATTGTATTACTTTGTATAATTTCAATACATCAAATTTTAATTATTATCCTATCTAATAATAGACAAATATGCAAATTGACCATACCTCCGACACACAAGCCACGCCCACCATCCAATCAGAGCGAGCATGCAAATTAACCCAAACCAAGATGGCTACAGCCACAGAGAGCAAGGTTTCTTAGGTAACAGAGGAAGCCAAGCTTTCCGCCTGCCCTTGCCAGGCCTAAGCCTCCACTCAAGCTACAAAGTTTCAATTATAGAAGGTAAACAAATTCAAACAAATGGCAGCAGAATGGAGCTTGAGAGAGCAGGCCAGGGTTGCCGCCGGCAACAGGGGAAGCAAAGCTTTCTGCACACCCTGGCCGGGCCCACCCGCTTAAGGCAACAAAGTTTCAATTATAACCCCAACACAAATGGCTGCCAGCCTCGGAGGGAGCCCCAGGCTTGGCTCCACTCCAGGCTACAAAGTTTCAATTGTAGAAGGAAAATAAATTTCAGATACCAGGGCCTCCACTTGCATTGCCAGGGGGCGTGGCCCGCCTGCAAACCACCACAGGCCCCTCGCTCAGGCCGCCCCACACCCCAAGGGAACCCCCACCTGATCCAGGATGCCCTTCAGGGCAAACCAGCTGGCCCCCACCCCTGTACCAGGCCTCTATCCTACCTAATAAAAGAGTACTATGCAGATTGATCATCACTGCAACACACAATATAGCTGCCCCCATGTGGTCAAAGATCCTGTCCCCATGTGGACACAAGATGGCCACCACAAGATGGCCAGCAGGAGAGGGCAGTTGGGAGGCACCCGGCCTGCAAGGGAGGGCAGTTGAGAAGGACCAGCCCTACAAGGGAGGGCAGTTGGAGGTGATCAACCCTGCAGGAGAGGGCAGTTAGGGGTAACCAGGCTGGCAGAAGAGGGAAGTTGGGGGCAAACAGGCTGGCAGCAGAGTGGTTAGGGGGTGATCAGGCTGGCAGGCAGAAGTGGTTAGGGGCAATCAGGAAGGCAGGCAGGCAAGCAGTTGGGATCCAGCAGTCCTGGATTGTGAGAGGGATGTCTGACTGCCTGTTTAGGCCCGATCCCACCGGGGTCCCAGATTGGAGAGGGTACAGGCTGGGCTGAGGGACAACCCCCCTCCGTGCACGAATTTCGTGCACCGGGCCTCTAGTCCTATATAATAAAGGGCTAATATGCAAATTGACCGAACTGCAGAATGACTGGTTGCTATGACACACACTCACCATCAGGGGACAGACGCTCAATGCAGGAGCTGCCCCCTGGTGGTCACTGTGCTCAGCCAGAAGCCAGGCTCATGGCTGGCAAGCACAGCAGCAGTGGCGGGAGCTTCTCCTGCTTCTGTGGCAGCGCTGAGGATGTCCAACTGACGGCTTAGGCCTGCTCCCTGCAGGGATCAAGTTTCCAATGCACGAGTTTCATGCACCAGGCCTCTAGTTTCTTTAGTAAGGACCCAGAAAATTAGCTATGGTGAATTGTACATCTGAACAATGAGATGAATATTTGGGAGCAAATGTTTTGTTTGAACTATTTTATCTTCTTTTTTTTAGATTACATTAGAGTATGAAGGAACATTATTTTCTGAGTGGAGTGTGCCAGGAACTTGTTCTGTGAAAAATAAACGGTAATATTTTTGTCGTGAATGTCAATGTATGTGTTTTACAAGTAACAAAGCATTCACATAGCATGAATTCAGACTTGAGGCTGTGATTTAATGTCATTTTCTTCCCATTAAATAGATGTGAGAAGAAAAACAAAATCAGTTTGAAAATAGAATTCAAATATTGCTGTATTTTTATTTTTCTTATTTTAAGATTTTAGGCATAAAGAAGAGTAGGAAACTTTTTATTAATCTCGTATGCATCTTTATTTATTTCTCCCTTCTTGTTCTCTTTAAATGCTAGTTCACCCAAGACAGAGCTGCGCTGTTCTTCTCCAGGCTTTCAGATTATAAAACCAATTGTTACAGGGCCAGTGAGTTGATCTTAATTATTAAGCTTGAATAATCCAGTTCATTTTTCCTTTTTTTGAGCTTTCAACCTAATTCAACCTGTTTTAACTAATATAAATTATAACTATAAGTAAGAGGTATTTTTAAATTACTGTCAAAATTTCTTTAATTTTTAGATATGTCTTTGCAAATTATACCTAATGAAATGATATGTGATTTTCATTTAGTCTTTTTATTAGCCTGTTAAAGCCCGTTACCATTGTAATGACAACAGTACTCCCGGCTGAGAGGGCTCACATCATACACTTCTATGACAATGCTCAGGATAAAGAGCCATTCTAGAAGATTTGTTTTTACTCTGTTTTTGTTTCTGTTTTTTTTTCAATAAAACATATGTGAATGCAAATAAATGAATGATGTTGAATCCTTTCAGGTTTATCAAAAAAAAGTAAAGCATTTTAATATTTTTTTATTGATTTCATAGAGGAAGGAAGGGAGAGAGAGATTGAAACATCAATGATGAGAATCATTAATCGGCTGTCTCCAAGCCCACAACCCAGGCATGTGCCCTTGACAGGAATCGAACCCAGGACCCTTCAGTTCCCAGGCCAACACTCTATCCACTGAGCCAAACCAGCCAGGGCAAGCATTTACAAATATTGGCACTTTATCAATTAGTAACAAAGTACTGGCCCCACAGCTCACAGCTTAAGTTTCCACACAAGTGTGTAAAACCACTGCTATAGATACTCCGTGTGACGAATCCTGCCTTTCCTCTGGGGATTGTGCCTTCTTTTTAACTAACGATCTTCATTTTCATGAAACAAGTAGAGTGATATGAGAGAGGCCAGATGAATATTAAAACCCTTTGCACTCGCTTGCTTTTTTCTCGATTCCTTTATTCTAATGCTAACCGTGTCGAGTCACACTCGACATCCGAGTGCAAAAGGTTAATTCATCTTAACCCCTATAGTTGGAAAAATATTTGAATTTGGCTTTTTGAGTTTTTTAAGTTTCATGAACATAATTCCTGAGAAAGTAAAGGATTCCTTTCTCTCTTATTGTTTTTTTTAAAATATATTTTTATTGATTTCAGAGAGGGAGGGAGAGGGAGAGAGAGAGAGAAACATCAGTGATGAGAGAGAATCGTTGATCAGCTCTCTCCTGCATGCCTCCCACTGTGTAAAAAGCCCCCAACCTGGGCATGTGTCCTGACCGGGACTCGAACCATGACCTCCTGGTTCATAGATCAATTCTCAGCCACTGAGCCATGCCAGCCGGGTTCCTTTCCCCTTTTTTGTATGTTGGAAACCCCTAGAAACATTATGAAACATGTTATGTAAAAAAATAAGCATACACAAATACATGCATACATAGGACTATCTTTGTCATTTATGTATAGTGTCATCAGATCTTACAACCTATAAGAAGGGACATGTGACTTTTGAAACTCAAAAAAGAAACAAAAATATTTCCAGGCATTGCCAAATGTCCCCTGGTGAGCAAAATTAGCTCTGGTTGATAACCATTAAACAAGGAAATTCATTTAATTGTGTTTCAATAGGGAAAATGTAGGAGCTCTGCATCAGACACTCACTCTTATCACTCAGGAAATTACAAGAGTTTAGGGATCTCTGTGTCAGGAATCATGGTCAAAGACTCAGGAACTGGGGGAAAAGACATATTTTCTTATTATTACACTAGGTCAAATATAATAGAAACAATAAGCCATCTAAATTTGTCTCCACCCATGATAGTAAATCCTCAATTACAGAGAGTAACTAAAGAATTGGACTAGTATTATATGAATATTTATTAGTTCTATTCTGAAATTTATTTATTATACTTCCTCTAATCTTAGATAATTAACTTAGTTCTCTGTGACTTTGATGCCTGTATTAAATTAGTATTTTTTTAAGTTAACTCCATATATCATAGTTGCTTTTGCAATTTCTTTTAGGATTTAGAAGAAGAACGCAATTTATTTGTGGACAGTTCTAATATTTGCTTTCTGTGGTATCATAGAGTTATGTAAGTAATGCAATATTTAATACAAAGGTTATTAATACTTCTAAAGAGTATTTAGCTTTAAATCTTAATTAACAAAATTAACAAATGGGTTATCTACATTACAGTTTCCATATAAGCTTTCTTTCACCAATTAAGATATTCTCAAATAGCCCTAGCTAGTTTGGCTCTGTGGGTAGAGCATTGGCCTGTGGACTGAAGGGTCCTGGGTTCGATTCTGGTCAAGGGCACAGGCCCTGGTTGTGGGCTTGATCCCCAGAAGGGCGTGCAGGAAGAAGCCGATCAATGATTCTCTCTCATCATTGATGTTTCTATCTCTCTCTTCCTCTCCCTTCTTCTCTGAAATCAATAAAAATATATGTTTTTCTAAAAAGATATTCTCAAATATGCTGCCAAACTTATATTGAAAAACAAGCAATAAAAATAACAATCACAACCACTATTTGAACAAGCACTGCTTCTTTTTTTTTACTTTATTTTTATTTTTTTATTGTTTAAAGTATTACATATAGTAGTACATATATCTCCTTTTTTTCCCCCCATTGACCTTCCCCCAGACTCCTCTACCCCCTGTCGCATGTCCTCATCCCACCCCCCCCCCAGTGTCTTGTGTCCATTGGTGTGCTTATATGCATGCATACAAGTCCTTTGGTTGATCTCTTTCTCCCCTCCCCAACACTCCCCAGCCTTCCCGCTGTAATTTGACAGTCTGTTCGGTGCTTTACTGCCTCTGTATCTATCTTTTTGTTCATCAGGTTATAATGTTCTTTATTTTCCATAAATGAGTGAGACCATGTGGTATTTTTCTTTCATTGACTGGCTTATTTCACTTAACATAGTGCTCTCCAGGTCCATCCATGCTGCTGCAAATGATAAGAGTTCCTTCTTTTTTATAGCAGCGTAGTATTCCATTGTGTAGATGTACCATAGTTTTCTGATCCACTCATCTGCTGACGGGCACCTAGGCTGTTTCCAAATCTTAGCTATGGTGAATTGTACTGCTGTGAGCATAGGGGTGTATATATCCTTTCTGATGGGTGTTTCTAGTTTCTTGGGATATATTCCTAGAAGTGGGATTACTAGGTCAAATGGGAGTTCCATTTTTAGTTTTTTGAGGAAATTCCATACTGTTCTCCACAGTGGCTGCACCAGTCTGCATTCCCACCAGAAGAGCACGAGGGTTTCTTTTTTTCCGCATCCTCGCCAGCACTTGTCGTTTGTTGATTTGTTGATGACAGCCATTCTGACAGGTGTGAGATGGTACCGCATTGTCGTTTTGATTTGCATCTCTCGGATAATTAGTGACTTTGAGCATGTTTTCATATGTCTCTTGGCCTTTCTTCTCTCTTCTTTCAAAAAGATTCTATTTAGGTCCGTTGCCCATTTTTTTACTGGATCACTTATCTTCCTTTTATTAAGTTGTATAAGTTCCCTGTAGATGTTGGAGATTAAACCTTTATCAGTGATAACATTTACAAATATGTTCTCCCATACAGTGGGCTTTCTTGTTGTTTTGTTGATGGTTTCTTTTGCTGTGCAAAAGCTTTTTATTTTGATGTAGTCCCATTTGTTTATTTTCTCTTTAGTTTCCATTGCCCTAGGAGCGGTATCAGTTAAGAAATTGCTTCGGCATATGTCTGAGATTTCTCTGCCTGTGGATTCCTTTAGTATTTTTATGGTTTCCCGTCATATGTTTAAGTCCTTTATCCATTTTGAGTTTATTTTTGTGTATGGTATAAGTTGGTGGTCTAGTTTCATTTTTTTGCATGTATCTGTCCAATTTTCCCAATACCATTTATTGAAGAGACTGTCTTGACTCCATTGTATGTTCATGCCTCCTTTGTCAAATATTAATTGAGCATAGTGGTTTGGGTCAATATCTGGGTTCTCTATTCTATTCCATTGATCTATATGTCTGTTCTTGTGCCAGTACCAGGCTGTTTTGAGAACAGTGGCCTTGTAATACAGCTTGAAATCTGGTATTGAGATCCTACCTACTTTGTTCTTCTTTCTCAGGATTGCTGTGGCTATTTGGGGTCTTTTTTTATTCCAGATGAATTTTTGAAGAGTTCTTTCTAGGTCTGTGAAATATGCCATTGTTATTTTAATGGGGAGTGCATTGAATCTATAGATTGCTTTGGGTAGTATGGACATTTTAATGATGTTGATTCTACCAATCCATGAACATGGTATGTTCTTCCATCTGTTTATGTCTTCCTCTATCTCGTTTTTCAGTGTCCTGTAGTTTTCCATGTATAGGTCTTTTACCTCCTTAGTTAAGTTTATTCCTAGCTATCTTAATTTTTTTGGTGCGATAGTAAATGGGATTGCTTTTTTGGTCTCTCTTTCTGTAAGTTCACTATTGGTGTATAGAAATGCCATAGATTTCTTGGCATTAATTTTGTATCCTGCTACATTGCTGAATTCATTTATTAAGTCTAATAGTTTTTTGATGGGGTCTTTCGGGGTTTTTATGTACAATATCATGTCATCTGCAAATAAGGACAGCTTTACTTCTTCTTTTCCAATTTGGATGCCTTTTATTTCTTCTTCTTGTCTAATTGCAATGGCTAGTACTTCCAGTACTATGTCAAACAGGAGTGGTGAGAGTGGGCATCCCTGTCTTGTTCCTGTTCTTAGGGGAAATGGTTTTAGTTTTTGCCAATTGAGTACGATGTTGGCTTTGGGTTTATCATATATGGCTTTTATTATGTTGAGGTATAATCCTTCTATTCCCACTTTGCTGAGAGTTTTTATCAAGAAAGGGTGTTGGATTTTGTCAAATGCTTTTTCTGCATCAATTGATATGACTATGTGATTTTTATCTCTCAGTTTGTTTATGTGATGTATCACGTTTATTGACTTGCAGATATTGTACCATCCTTGCATCCCTGGGATAAATCCTACTTGGTCATGGTGTATGATCTTTCTGATGTAATGCTGGAACCAATTTGCTAGAATTTTGTTGAGGATTTTGGCATCTATGTTCATGAGGGATATTGGCCTATAATTCTCTTTCATTGTGTTGTCTTTATCTGGTTTTGGTATTAGGGTGATGCTGGCTTCATAGAATGAGCTTGGAAGTGTTCCTTCCTCTTGAATTATTTGGAATAGTCTGAGGAGGATAGGTTTTAGTTCTTCTTTGAATGTTTGGTAAAACTCCCCTGTGAAGCCGTCTGGCCCGGGCTTTTGTTTGCTGGAAGCTTTTTGATGACTGCTTCAATTTCTTCCATAGTTATTGGCCTTTTGAGATGTTTAGATTCTTCCTGATTGAGTTTTGGAAGGTTGTATTTTTCTTTTTTTTTTTTTTTGTTTTTTTTTTGTTTGTTTTTTTTTTCCTTTTATTTTTTTTTATTTTTTTTTTTAAATTTCTTTATTGATTAAGGTGTCACATATTTGTCCTCATCCCCCCATTCCCATCCCACACCCCTCCCCTTGGATGCCCCAACCCTCTGTTGAACTTAAGCATTGGTTAGGCTCTTATGCATGCACACAAGACCTTTGGTTGATCTCTCCCCCCTCCCCCCACCCTCCCCTATCCTCCCTCTGAGGCCCGATAGTCCGATCGATGCCTCCTTGTTTCTGGTTCTGTTCTTGTTCATCAGTCTATGTTGTTCATCATTTCCCCTAGATGAGCGAAATCATGTGTCACTAGAGATATACTTATAAGAATTGAATGTGCGACGAGCAATAATAGTTATGCTGACAGGCAAATGAATCAGTCTGTAGTGAGTTTCTTTCTGGACCAACAGTTCTTTTGAGACCCAATATCAATGTCCACCAGTTCCCTATGAGTACATGTCGGCACTGACCCCTCAGCTCTGGATGGTGGACAAATGGTGGTAATGCAGGTCCGACTCCCTCTGGTTTGGTCTCGGCCGGACCCAGGGGCACTGATTCACCCGGATCCAGGGGCCCACGGCCTCACCCGGACACGGGGCCAGGCTCACCCGGATCCAGGGGCCCACGGCCTCACCCGGACCCGGGGCCAGGCTCACCCGGATCCAGGGGCCCACGGCCTCACCCGGACCCGGGGCCAGGCTCACCCGGATCCAGGGGCCCGCGGCCTCACCCGGACCCGGGGCCAGGCTCACCCGGATCCAGGGGCCCGCGGCCCCACCCGGACCCGGGGCCAGGCTCACCCGGATCCAGGGGCCCGCGGCCCCCCCCGGACCCGGGGCCAGGCTCACCCGGATCCAGGGGCCCGCGGCCCCCCCCGGACCCGGGGCCAGGCCCACCCGGATCCAGGGGCCCGCGGCCCGCCCCGGACCCGGGGCCAGGCCCACCCGGATCCAGGGGCCCGCGGCCCCCCCCGGACCCGGGGCCAGGCCCACCCGGATCCAGGGGGGAAGGTTGTATTTTTCTAGGAATATGTCCATTTCCTCCAGGTTGTCCAGTTTGTTGGAATAGAGTTGTTCGTAGTATTTTGTAACAATCCTTTGTATTTCAGCGGGGTCTGTTGTTATTTCTCTTTCATTTCTGATTTTGTTTATTTGGGTCCTCTCTCTTTGCTTCTTGGTGAGCCTGGCTAGAGGTTCATCAATCTTGTTTATCTTTCAAAGAACCAGCTGTTGGTTTTATTGATCTTTTGTGTTTTGTTTGTTTGTTTTTTGTTTTTGTTTTTTGTCTCTATGTCGTTTATCTCCACTCTGATCTTCATTATTTCCTTCCTTCTGCTTACACTGGGCTTTTCTTATTGCTCTCTTTCTAACTCTTTGAGTTGTAGGGTTAGGTAATTTATTACCATTGTTTGTTGTTTTTCGGAGTAGGCTTGTAGAGCTATGAACTTCCCTCTCAAGACTGCTTTCGCTGTGTCCCATAGATTTTGGATTGTTGTGTTTTCATTGTCATTTGTTGCCATGATGTTTTTTATTTCTTCTTTGATCTCTCTGATAACCAAATCATTGATTAATAGCATGCTATTTAGTCTCCATGTGTTTGATTTTTTTTGGATTGTTTTTATTGTAGTTGATTTCTAGTTTTATGCCACTGTGATCTGAGAAGATGCTTGATATGATTTCTATCTTCTTGAATTTGAAGAAACTTTTCCTGTGGCCCAATATATGGTCTGTCTTTGAAAATAACCCATGCGCACTTGAGAAGAATGTATATTCTGTGGCTTTGGGGTGAAATGTTCTGAAGATGTCAATTAATTCCATCTGGTCTAGTGAGTCATTTGGATTGATGTTTCTTTGCTGATTTTTTGTTTAGAGGATTTGTCCAATGGTAATAGTGGGGTATTAAAGTCTCCTACTGTGATTGTATTGCTGTCAATCTCTCCCTTGATAACTTCTAGGAGTTTTTTTTATGTATTTCTGTGCTCCAGTATTGGGTGCGTATATGTTTACCAGAGTTATTTCTTCTTGTTGGATTGTTCCCTTTAGTATTATGAAGTGGCCTTCCTTATCTCTTTTTATGTCCTTCACTTTGAGATCTAATTTGTCAGATATAAGTATTGCTACCCCCACTTTTTTTTTTTTCATTTCCATTCGCCTGAAAAACCTTTTTCCATCCCTTCATCCTCAGTCTGTGTGCATCTTTTTTCCTGAAGTGGGTTTCTTGTAGATAGCAGATATATGGGTCATGTTTTCTTATCCACTCTGTTACCCTATGTCTTTTGATTGGGGCATTTAATCCATTTACATTTAAGTTATTATTGATAGGTACTTGTTTGTCGCCCTTTTTATTCTTTACCCCTGTGTTCCTTCTTCGCTTCCTATTTCTTTTTTTCACAGCAAACACTTCAGCATTTCTTTTTTTTTTTTTGGACCAAATATTTATTTTATTTATTTTTAATTTCTTTATTGATTAAGGTGTCACATATTTGTCCTCATCCCCCCATTCCCATCCCCCACCCCTCCCCACGGATGCCCCCACCCCCCTGCTGTCCTTAACCATTGGTTAGGCTCGTATGCATGCACACAAGTCCTTTGGTTGATCTCTCCCCCCTACCCCCACCCTCCCCCACCTTCCCTCTGAGGCCCGACAGTCCGATCGATGCCTCCTTGTTTCTGGGTCTGTTCTTGTTCATCAGTTTATGTTGTTCATCATTTCCCCTAGATGAGTGAGATCATGTGTTACTAGAAATATACTTATAAGAACTGAATGTGAGACGAGCAATAATAGTTATGCTGACAGGCAAATGAATCAGTCTGTAGTGAGTTTCTTTCTGGACCAACAGTTTTTTTGAGACCCAATTTCAATGTCCACCAGTTCCTTATGTGTACATGTCGGCACTGACTTTTCAGCTCTGGATGGTGGACAAATGGTGGTAATGCAGGTCCGACTCCCTCTGGTTTGGTCTCGCCCGGACCCAGGGGCACGGCTTCACCCGGACTCAGGGGCACGTGGCCTCACCCGGACTGGGACCCAGCATCACCTGGGCCCTGGGGCGCGTGGCCTCACCCGGACCCAGGTGTGCACGGCTTCACCCGGACTCAGGGGTGCGCGGACTCACCCGGACTGGGACCCAGCATCACCTGGGCCCTGGGGCGCGTGGCCTCACCCGGACCCAGGTGTGCACGGCCTCACCCAGTCCCGGGATCCAGCCTCACTGGGACCCAGGGGCCGTGGCCTCTCCCGGACCCAGGGACGCGGTCTCACCTGGACCCGGGACCCAGCCTCATCTGGTTCCAGGGGCGCACGGCCTCACCTGGACCCGGGATCCAGCTACACCCGGACCCAGGGGCGCGTGGCCTCTCCCGGATCCAGGGGCGCACGGCCTCACCTGGACCCGGGATCCAGCTACACCCGGACCCAGGGGCGCGTGGCCTCTCCCGGACCCAGGGGCATGGCCTCACCCGGACCCGGGACCCAGCCTCACCCGGATCCAGGAGCGCATGGCCTCACCCGGACCCGGGGGTGCGCAGCCTCACCCGGACCCGGGACCCAGCCTCATCCGAATCCAGGGGCGCACAGCCTCACCCGGACCCGGGATCCAGCTACACCCGGACCCAGGGGCACGTGGCCTCTCCCGGACCCAGGGGCGCGGCCTCATCCGGACCCGGGACCCAGCCTCACCCGGACCCAGGGGCGCACGGCCTCACCCGGACCCGGGAGCCAGCTACACCCGGACCCAGGGGCGCGTGGCCTCACCCGGACCCAGGGGCGCATGGCCTCACCCGGACCTGGGACCCAGCCTCACCCAGATCCAGGGGTGCATGGTCTCACCTGGACCCGGGATCCAGCTTCACCCGGACCCAGGGGCACATGGCCTCACCCGGACCCCGGGGCGCATGGCCTCCCTCGGACCTAGGGGTGCACGGCCTCGCCCGGATCCGGGGACGCGCGGCCTCACCCGGACCCGGGACCCAGCCTCACCCGGATCCAGGGGCACACGGCCTCACCCGGACCCGGGATCCAGCCTCACTCAGATCCAGGGGCGCACAGCCTCACCCGGACCCGGGATCCAGCTACACCCGGACCCAGGGGCAAGTGGCCTCACCTGGACCCGGGACCCAGCCTCACCTGGACCCAGGGGTGCACGGCCTCGCCCGGATCCGGGGGCGCACGGCCTCACCGGGACCCGGGACCCAGCCTCACCCGGATCCAGGGGCGCACGGCCTCACCCGGACCCGGGATCCAGCTACACCCGGACCCAGGGGTGCGTGGCCTCACCCGGACCTGGGACCCAGCCTCACCTGGACCCAAGGGCGCAGCCTCACCCGGACCCGGGACCCAGGATCACGTTTTTCTCTTGCTGCTTTTAAGATCCTCACCAGGATCCAAGGGCGCATGGCCTCACCTGGACCCAGGGCCCAGCCTCACCCGGATCCAGGGGCACATAGCCTCACCCGGACCCGGGATCCAGCTACACCGGACCCAGGGGCGCGGCCTCACCCGGACCCGGGACCCAGCGGGGCTTCATCTTCTTGATCCCAATTCCTGTCGGTCAATTCCCTCTCAGCAACTCCCTCGGCCATTCTCTCAAAGCTTCGGGGCGGCTGCCGCGGAACTCGCAGGGCGGCGGGCTCGGCGAAGCTCCGGTGCACCCAGTGCGCGGCGGCGGGCTGGTCCGAGGTCGCTGCAGCGGCACTCGGGTCTGCAGTGGCGACCAGTCGCCGGGCGAGCGCACCCGGCTCCGGGACCCAGCAGGGCCTCGTCTTCCCGATCCCAACTCCCATGGGTCAATTCCTTCTCAGCAATTCTTCCGGCCATTGTTCTGGATGGTGTCCGCTCTGTTTTCCAGCTGTAACCTCAAAATTGTTGTGGTAGGCAACAATCAGGCGTCTGCCCCACGCCGCCATCCTGTTCCTCCAGAAGATTCCCAAGCAACCTTATAAATGTAGTTCTGAACACTGTGTCATCCATTAGTTTACTTTCCTTCATCCCTTCTATTCGTGACCTGCCTCCCTATAGCTCAGCTTCCCCAATCTCCCTAGGTGGTCGCTCTTGATACCCCCCTTTGTGGGCTGAGTGCAAAGTCTTGGTGTTGTTAAGCCTTGATTGCTGTTGGTACACTGGGAGGATTTGACCTCCAGTTCAATTGGCTATGAGGATCAGCTGTGTCTATGCCGGGAGACAGCCTTATTCAACTAGACTTGCAAAATTGTAAAAGCCTTTGTGCTCAGCTTGGATGGGGCGGAGTTTCAGGGTGGAGCTTACAGCCTTGGCTTCCCGTCAGCCCTGCCCTATGAGGTTCCTGGGTCTCAGTGTCCCTCTGTACTCCCTGCAAACACCTCTGAGAGAAAAGCACCCTAGAGTTTCGCCCGCTGCCAAACAGTCTAGTCTCTCCCCCAATGAGTCTGGATTCCCAGATTCTTGCCCAGAACTGGGTTTCAGTGTAGTCCGAACTGGGGCTCACCACAGTCTGGCGCTTTTGTCTCCTTCCCACCAGGGCAATTCAGCGGCACAGTCAACAGCCCATCCTCTGCGCGCATTCCCGTGCGCGCCTCCGGTGCTCTGCCTTTAGCCCCTTCTCTGCATTTCCGCCTTACAGCCCAGATTTCCCCAGTATGAGCCTGGCTTTTCAGGGTCTTGCCCAGAACTGGGGTTCAGTGCAGTTGGAACTGGGGTTCAGCACGGTCCGGAGTCCCTGTCTCCTCCCCGCCAGGGCAATTCAGCAGCACAGGCAACAGTTCGTCCTCTGTGCGCATTCACATGCGCGCCTCTGGAGCTCTGCCTTTCGCCGCTCCTCTGGGTTTCCGCCCCACAGCCCAGATTCCCCCAGCATGAGCCTGGCTTCCCAGGGTTTCGCCCGGAACTGGGGTTCAGTGCAGTCGGAGCTGGGGTTCAGCGCAATCTGGAGCTTTTATCTCCTTCCTGCTAGAGAACGCCGGCCAGGCCATCAGCCACCCCTTCCTCTCCGGCTCCGTCCTCCCCGCACGCGCGCGTGCTCGTGTCTCTGCCCGTGTCTCCATACCTCAGGCTTTTACGGCTTCTCTGATTTTCCCTGTGGTTTTCTCTTTCCTTCTAGTTGTGGGCATTTCAGTCAGCCAGCTTTCCTGTGGTTCTGGATGATGTCCGTTTTGACTTTTAGTTGTATTTTTGAAATTGTTGTGCCAGGCTGTAGGTTAGGGGTTTAACCTATGCCGCCATCTTGGTTTCTCCCCCTTCAGCATTTCTTGAATTGCTGGTTTGATGGTAATAAATTCCCTTACCCTTTCTTGTCTCTGAAACTCCTGATTTCACCTTCAATTTTGATTGATAGCCTTGCTGGGTACAGTATTCTTGGATTCAGACCCTTCCTTGGCATGACTTTGTATATTTCATTCCATTCCCTTCTGGCCTGATGTGTTTCTGTTGAGAAATAAGTTGCTAGTCTGATGGGGGATCCTTTGTAGGAAACTTTCTGTCTCTCTCTGGCCGCTTTTAAGATTCTTACTTTGTTGATGGTTTTTGCCAATTTAATTATAATGTGCCTTGGTGTCGGTCTTTTGGGGTTCATTTTGCTTGGGACTCTGTGAGCTTCTTGGATTTATGTGGGTTTTTTCTTCCCTATATCAGGGAAGTTTTTTGTCATTATTTCTTCAAACAGGTTTTCTATTCCTTGCTCAGTTTCCTCTCCTTCTGGCACCCCTATTATGCAGATGTTGTTTTGTTTCATGTTGTCCCAAAGTTCCCTTAGGCTCTCCTCATGCTTTCTAATTTTTTTTTCTAGAAGCTGCTCTACTTGGGTATTTTTTCCTATCTTGTCTTCTAGCTCACTGATGCGGTCCTCTGCTTCTTCTAGTCTACTCTTGATGCTTTCTATTGAGTTCTTTACAGCAGCAATGTCATTTTTCATTTCTTCTTGGTTCTTCTTCATTTCCTCTTGGTTCTTACACAAATTGTCGAATTTGTCTTCCATTCTTTTCATCCACCTTATGACCATTTCTCTGAATTCTTTCTCTGACAGGTTTCGTGCCTCCATTTCGTTTACTTCTTTTTCTGGTGATGCCTGCTTTTTCTTTCATATGCAGGCTGTTTCTTTTTCTCCCCATGTTCTCTCTTATTCACGTGTCTTGTTATCTAATTCTCTCTCTCTTCTGCATTGATTTAAAGGCATAAAATACAACACAACAAGGCACAACGCACAAGGTACTGAACACAACTGTATTCATGATATTCATAACCCCAAATAAAGGTGACCACCAGAGAAATGCGAATTAGAGGATAAGAAAGAAAGAAAAGGGGAAAAAAAGGAGTACAAAAATGAAATTGGGGGGAAAAATAATAAGAGAGAAAAGAGAGAGAATAAGAAAGAAGAAGGGAAAAAATTTTCTATGAGGAGAAAACTCCAATAGAACAGCCACTAATCCCAACACATGCCAGCAACAAGCACATGGAGATGATTGCAAACTATAAACAACAACTAATATCAAGTGAGGCAAGGGAAAACAGAAGCAAAAAACAAAAACAAAACAACAACAACAAAAAAAAGAAAAAGCGAAACAATCTTACCAACAAGCATAAAAAAATCAATACAATCAACAATCAAGCAAACAACTAAAAAAGGACAGAGAGAAAAAAATTTTTTTTGGATAGTGAAGAAAGAGAAGAGAGAGGTGTGTGTGGACTTGGATCAGGGGATTGGAAATTAGATATATAAGTAGGGTGAAATTTTAACAGGGGGTAAAAAGAAGGAATAGGGTAAGAGAAACAAGACAACAAAAAGGGGAAAGGTGAGGAAGAGAGTGATGGCATAAAGGTATAGTTGAGATAGAGCAAAATGATGCTAAAGGAAGATGAAAATAGAATGTAGAACATTTGTTGTTCATAATTTTTATCTTTACCTTTTTCTTCTTCTTCCTCTTCTTAAAGAATACCTTTCAGCATTTCATATAATACTGGTTTGGTGGTGATGAACTCCTTTAGCTTTTTCTTATCTGTGAAGCTCTTTACCTCACCTTCAATTCTGAATGATAGCTTTGCTGGGTAGAGTAATCTTGGTTGTCGGTTCTTGCTATTCATCACTTTGAATATTTCTTGCCACTCCCATCTGGCCTGCATAGTTTCTGTTGAGAAATCAGCTGACAATCATATCGGTGCTCCCTTGTAGGTAACTAACTGTTTTTCTCTTGCTGCTTTTAAGATTCTCTCTGTGTCTTTTGCTCCTGGCATTTTAATTATGATGTGTCTTGGTGTGGTCCTCTTTGGATTCCTTTTGTTTGGGGTTCTCTGCACTTCCTGGACTTGTAAGTCTATTTCTTTCACCAGGTGGGGGAAGTTTTCTGTCATTATTTCTTCAAATAGGTTTTCAGTATCTTGCTCTCTCTCTTCTTCTGGCACCCCCATAATTCGGATATTGGTACGCTTGAAGATGTCCCAGAGGCTCCTTACACTATCTTCATATTTTTGGATTCTTTTTTCTTTTTTCTTTTCTGGTTGGGTGTTTTTTGCTTCTTTGTATTTCAAATCTTTGACTTCATTCTTGCGATCCTATAGTCTGTTGATGGATCTCTGAATATTATTTTTTATTTCAGTCAGTGTATGCTTAATTTCTAGTTGGTCCTTTTCATGTCATCGAGGGTCTCACTAAATTTATCAGACTTTTTTAGAAAATTCTTGAAAAACCTTATAACCGTGGTTTTGAACTCTATATCCAGTCGTTTGCTTTCCTCCATTTCTTTCATTTGTGACCTGTTTCTTTGTCTCTGCATTTTGGCTGCTTCCCTGAGTTGATAGAGTGGCTTTGTGTGCTAGGTGTCCTATAGGGCCCAGTGGCTCAGCCTTCCCAGTTACCTGAGGTGGACACTCTTGGTGCACCCCTTTGTGGGCTGTGTGCACATTCTTGTTGTAGTTAAGCCTTGATTGTTGTTGGTATCACTGGGAGGAATTGACCTCCAGGCCAATTGGCTCTGAGGATCAACTGTTTCTATGATGGGAGAACTTCTGTGCTGGAGACACCCTTATGAAGCAAGACTTGCTTCAGTGGGGCTTTGGTGCTCACTGAGTCTGTCCCCTGAATGTGTCCCTTATGGATCTGAGGAGTTGTAATCTGGATGGTCCCATTCTGACCCCTGGGTACACTGGCTCTTGGATCTACAAGGAGGTGCTCATTTAGCCTCTGCCTGAGGCCACCCAGCAGGAGCTATGGAGAGATCTGCAGATTCCTCTTTTTTGTTTGGGTTTTGGAGGTGCCCAGATGAGGCCCAGCTGTGAAGCAGTGCAAGCTGCTGTGGGGCCTTGGGCCTTCTTTTGGATGTTCTGGGTCTCACTGACTCAGCTGTAGGTAAGTTTAGAATTCAAAGGACCAGACCATTCATATGCAAAAGTCTCTGCGCTCAGCTTGGATGGGGTGGAGTCTGAGGGCGGAGCAAACAGCATTGGCTTTGTGGGGTGGGGTCTCAGGGCAGAGCAAACAGCTATGGCTTCCTGTCAGCCCTGCCCTAAGAGGCCCCCCGGGTCTCAGTTTCCCCTGGTAATTGCTGCAAGCACCTTGAGAGAAAGCCGCCCTTGAGTTTCACCTGCTGCCAGACAGTCCAGTTTCTCCCTGTTTGAGTCTGGGTCCCCAGAGTCTCGCCCGGATCTGGAGTTCAGAGAGGTCCGGTGCTTTTGTCTCCCTCCCAATTGAGAAAGTCAGCCACATACTCAGTTGCCAGCCCTCTCCTCGTGCGCACCTCCGTACCTCTGCCTTCTGCTGCTCCTCTGAGTCTCAGTGTGCTTTTCTTTCCTTCTAGTTGTAGAATTTCCACTCAGCCAGCCTTCCTGTGGTTCTGGATGATGTCCGTTTTATCTTTTAGTTGTAGATTTGAAATTGTTGAAGCAGTTCAGGTGTTTACCTGTGCTGCCATCTTGGTTTCTTCCTCTCTACATATTTTAATCAAACTGGAAAGGCTTTCCACTCAAGAATCTATGTATATAAAGAGGTAATATGCTAATTGGTCCTAATGGTGTCTCAGTCACAACCGTTCAACAGGCTGCGCGCACACAGGAGCTGGTGGGCAGGAACTGGGGTGGGGACTTCCGCCCCAGCAGAGGTGCACGCAGGCCTACCCAGCGCTAATGTCAGGCTGCCTCGGAGGCGGAGACCGCTCCCAACAGAGGCATGCACAGGCAGGAGTTGGTGGGCGGGGACACAGACAGGGGGCCTGCCTAAGCCATTGTGGCGCGGCTTGAGCAGGCCCGGAGCGGACACAGACATTATTTTGTGGTGAAGGGACTGGAATCCATGTTGATGAAAACATCTCGGTGGCTGCAACTGCTGGCAGTGGCAGCAGCAGCAGCATGATGGGGGTGGTGCCTTCCCCTGACCTGTCTGGTGACCTCCCACAGAGGGAGGCCAGACTGTGGCTTAGGCCCGCTCCCCTGGGACAGGGCCTAAACCATTAGTAGGACATCCCCTGAGGACTCCTGGACTGTGAGAGGGGGCAGGCTGGGCTGAGGGACCGCGCCCCCAGTGCATGAATTTTGTGGCCAGGCCTCTAGTCTATACTAATAAAAGGGTAATATGCTAATTAGACTGGACGTCCTTCTGGACTAAGCCGCAGTGGCTGCAAGGTCCAAAGGCAGGCAGCCATGGCAGCGGCTGCAAGGGCCGAGGTCAGGTCGCTGTCATGAGACAGTCCCCTGCGGAGGCCGACAGTGGCAGCAGCAGTGGTGTGAAGGGTTCGCGCCTTCCCCTTATCGCCGGTCACCTCCCACAGAGGGAGGCCAGAGGCAGCAGCAGTGGCTGGGGTGATGGGGGTGCACCTTTCCCTAATTGGCCTGGTTGCCTCCTGCAGAGGGAGGCCAGAGGCAGCAGCAGTAGAGGGGTGATGGGGGCGCACCTTCCCCTGATCAGCCCGGTCACCTCCCACAGAGGCAGGCCAGACTGCAGCTTAGGCCCACTCCTCAAGCCACAAGTAGGACCTCCCCTGAGTGCTCCTGGACTGTGAGAGGGGGAAGGCCAGGCTGAGGGAATCCCCACGCCAGATCCCAGGTGCCTGCAGCCAGCCGGAGGGAGGGAAGCCTGGGTCCCAGGTGCAGGGGCCAAGGCAGAGGTTGTTAGGGGTAATCAGGCCAGCAGGGGAGCAGTTAGGGGTGATCAGGGGTCCCAGGTACCTGCGGCCGGCCCAGGCGAAGCCACCCGGGGTCCTGGGTGCCTGCAGCCAGCCCAGGCAAAGCTGGCCTGGGTCTCGGGTGCCTGCAGCTGGCCAGAGGGAGGGAATCCCAGGTCCCAGGTGCCTTTGGCTGGTCAGAGGGAGGGAAGCCTGGGTTCTGGGGGTGGGTGCCAAGGCAGAGGCAGTTAGGGGCAATCAGGCAGGCAGGAAAGCAGTTAGGGGTGATTAGGCAGGCAGGCAGGTGAGCGGTTAGGAGCCAGTGGTCCCAGATTGCGAGAGGGACGTTCGATCTGTGGGATTGGGCCTAAACTGGCAATTGGACATCCCCCGAGGGGTCCCGGATTCGAGAGGGTACAGGCCAGGCCAAGGGACCCCACCCCCCATGCACGAATTTTGTGCACTTGGCTTCTAGTGTATCTATATAAAAGGCTAATATGCTAAGTGTCCTTCCCACCTTCCGACTGGTCGCTATGATGCGCACTGACCACCAGGGGGCAGATGCTCAATGCAGGAGCTGCCATGACACACACAGGAATGGCACTGCAGACGTGGCTCCCACAAAGCAACACTCGGCTTCCCCCAAGTGGGACACAGGCCCCACCACTGCCCCGGAGTGACAGCCCACCAAATCACAGCCAAAGCTGCCAAGACCCCATTTCGCAAAATGCAGCCCACAGCCCAGCCCAACCCGGAAACGGTTGCTGTGGGTGCCTGGTAATGATGTCACATAGCAACACCTGGTTTCCTCTCCCTAGCAACAACTATCCCCCTTGCAGTTTTTTCAGCCCAGGAACACAGGTGGAAACATTTTACACTTTAACCAACTATCTGTGAAGCATTTTCCCATGCCTCATCTCATTTGATCCTGACAGAAGTACTGGAATAGGTAGATAGGAGGCTCGGTGGAATCCTATTTTCTTTTCATTAGCCAGAAAACGGAGATTTAGAAAGCTTAGAAACTTGACCCGACTGAAAAGAAGTAAGAAATGGTGGACCTTGAAAATGACTTTAGGTTTTCTCACTGCGCAGAATATAGTCAAACACTGCTGCAGTTAAATATTTTACCCTTTGTTCTCCCTGCGTGATCTACAATAATAATCTACTTCGTGTTGATATTTATTGCTGTGTTGCTAACAATTATCTGAAAGAGAAGTTGGAGTGCTTCACTGGGCTGGAAAAAGTTCAGCTAAATCAGAAAGCAGGTCTAATTAAGCAAGTTTATGGCTAAGTTGACTTGCGCATGCATGATACATATAAAGCTCTCACTGGCGTCAATCGCATGCATGTGTCTCCATCTGTCATTGTCAATTGTAAATTCGGTTGACACTTCTATTATAGAGAAAGGGTGAATAGCGATATTAAAATATTTCTTCTAATTAGTTTCCTTTCAGTGTGCACGAATTCATGCACTGGGCCACTAGTAATATATATGGATTAGAGGCCCGGAGCACAAAATTCGTGCACGGGGATGCAGGGGGTGTTTCCCTCAGCCCTGTCTTGGCCTGCAAAGATGCCAGCATCCCTCACCCTGGCCTCTAGCCAGAGGTTCCTCCCCTCCTTCTGCACAGCCTCTGGGAAGATGCTTGTCCTGGGGCCTCCTCAGGGCCCTGGCCCACGACGCCCTGCAGTTCGGGTACTTGGGGGCTTGGGCTTTCAGGTCTGGCTTCCTCACCTGGCATGGTGAGCATCAGCTGCCATGGGAGCCTTGCCTTAGGAGTCACCCCCTTGGACCATACTACTTGCGAGTGTGTGTGTGGGGATGGCCTCGGTGGCAGTCATTTGATGTCTGTAGCATGCCCGCTGACACCCACCACCACAGCACCACACTGGTCCCGTCTGGACTGCTGGCAGGGGGCTTCCAGTCTGCAACTGGGGCTGATGGGCTGCGACTGGGGGCTGCAGGTGGAGGACCCCAGCACCCATAGGGCTGTCAGCATCAGGAACTGGAAAGATCCATTTTTCTGGTTCCTCCCCTGCCACGCGGATGCTGAGCTCCGGGCCCCAAAGGCCCGTTCACTCCCGCTGCACGGCTGGCGGGGGCGGGGGCGCGTGCACATGGCGCTGGGGGTCCTTTAACTCCCGCTGCATGGCCGGCCGGGGCGGGGGCATGTGCGCGCAGCCCTGGAGGCCCGTTTACTCCCGCCGCATGGCCCGCTGGGCCGCAGCACAGCCATGGCGCAGACGCTGAGCTCACGCCTCCGCTGGCGACGCGAGCTCAGCGTCCTGCTGGCCCCATTTGGTCCCTGCTCAGCAGCGGCCGATCGCGAGTCCCCGCCCCCCCGCTCCTCCCACCGGCCCAATTGGCTACCCCGGCCACCCCAAGTCCCACCCCCCCATGCCTCCCGGCCCAATCGCGGGCATAGCAGAGGTATGGTCAATTTGCATATTACCATTTTATTATGTAGGATGCCTGGACATCTTTAAAAAATGCATATATATATATATATATATGTATATGTATATATGTATATATATATACATATATATATACACACACACATATATATACACATATACATATGTGTGTGTGTGTATATATGTGTGTATATATACACACATATATATATATATAATTGATTTCAGAGAGGAAGAGAGAGATAAAAACATCAATGATGAGAGAGAATCACTTATCTGCCACCTCCGGCATACCCCCTACTGGGGACCAAGCACACAACCCGGGCATGTGCCCTTGACAGAAATCGAACCTGGGACCCTTCAGTCCACAGGCTGACGCTCTATCCACTGAGCCAAACCGTCTAGGACTGGACATTTTTATTAGACTTATTTCTAGGTACTTTATATTTTTATTGCTATTATAGTCAAATTTTTTAAATTGCATTTTCTAACCAGAACTTCTTGTTGTATATAATGCAGTTTACTTTTGAATATTGGTTTTTATATCCAGCAACCTTATAACATTCTTATATTAATTCTAATAATTTACTTATATATTCTCTTGGAATTTTTATAAATCATATAGCCTGAAAATATTTTCCCCCAATAATTACGTCTCTTATTTCTTTTATTCCATACTGCAGGGCTGGCACACAGTGTTTCTAGAAGGATTATATAGCAGGCCTCTTTGTCTTATTTCTGATCTTAAAGGGAGGTTGTCATCATTTTATTATTTTGCATAATATTTGTTACAGGTTACAAGTTAACTTTTACCCAGTTAAGGAAATTTCCTTTTATTCCAGATAGTGGTGAATTTTTCTTAGGAATTGGTGTTAAAACTTATTTAAAGTTTTTTTGTTTCCACTTAAAAGTTAATATGGCTTTTCTCCTTTACTATGTTAATTGGGGGAATAATATTCATTAATATTTGTATTTTAAATTGTCCCTGTATTTCTAGAATAATTCAACTTGGTGTTGATGAATTCTCTTTCATATATATTGACAGATTTTGTTTGCTAATATTTTTTAAATATATGTAAAGACAGAGGGTTTATAAGGACAACAGGGGGGGGGGAGGTAAGGGTAGAGGGGGGTGGGAACCAGGTGGTGGGGAGATATGGGGGGAACAAAGGAGAAACAATTGTAATAATCTGAACAATAAAGATTTATTTAAAAAAAAGAAAGAAAAACAAGAAAAAAAATAAAATAAAGACAGAGGGTTTAATGTAGAAAACATCAAGATGGTGATAGAAGATTCTATACTACCATTTTTGCTAATATTTTGTTTAGTAGTGTGTGTGTGTGTGTGTGTGTGTGTGTATGTGTGTGTGTGTATGTGTGTGTCTGTGTGTGTGTGTATGTGTGTGTATGTGTGTGTCTGTGTGTGTGTGTATGTGTGTGTCTGTGTGTGTATGTGTGTGTCTGTGTGTGTATGTGTGTGTGTATGTGTGTGTCTGTGTGTATGTGTGTGTATGTGTGTGTATGTGTGTGTGTATGTGTGTGTGTGTGTATGTGTGTGTATGTGTGTGTGTGTATGTGTGTGTGTATGTGTGTGTGTGTGTGTCTGTGTGTGTATGTGTGTGTGTGTGTGTGTGTGTTCAGGAGTGGGGTTGGCCTGTGATTTTTCTCCCCTCATACCATCCTTTTCTACTTTTGGTAGCAAGACTATGCTGGACTCATCACTTAAGTTATTAGTCTTTTTTTTTTTTTTCCGTTCCTCTAAGAGATTTTGTATAAGATTGGAAATACATATTCTTTGAGTATTTGATGGAAACTTGCATAGAAATCCACTTGAATCTGGATTCTTTTTGTGGGGAGAGGATGTGGAAGATTTCCTAATTTAATGGCTATTGTGCTAGTTTGGAATTTTTCTTCTTGTAAGATCCATTTTCACCAGTAGTATTTTTCTGGAAATTTATCCTGTGTCCTCAGCAATTTTAGTATAAATTTCAATGTCATAAAGTTGTCTATAATGTCCTCTTGTTTTTGTTTAACCTCTGAGATCGGTGCAGTGATTCCTGTCTTACCTTTGTAACATTTTTATTTGTGTCTCCCTTCTATTTCCTTGTTCTTCTTCCTTGGGGTATTGCTATCTTATTAGCCTTTTCAGAGAACCATCGTTTGGCTCTGTTGAGCTTTTCTGTTGCTGCAGATGTGAAATGATGATGTCAGATTTTAAAAGAAGATTAGTCATGCATCTTGGCTATGTGAATGTGCACTGTTGTTAAGGAAGCATGCAGATTCGGGCCCCTCAGCCTTTGTGAGGACACATGAGAGTCATCATTATATTTAATTTTAGACATATGTAGCTTTTTTGGGGGCGGGGGAGAGAGACAGAGAGAGAGAGAGAGAGAGAGAGAGAGAGAGAGAGAGAGAGAGAGAAGAGAGAGAGAGAGAGAGAGAGAGAGAGAGAGAGAGAGAGAGAGAGAGACTTCGATTTGTTG
The DNA here is from genome assembly GCF_951640355.1 of Cnephaeus nilssonii. NCBI lineage: Eukaryota > Metazoa > Chordata > Mammalia > Chiroptera > Vespertilionidae > Cnephaeus > Cnephaeus nilssonii. Next base: position 6,344,861 of record NC_137094.1, on the reverse strand, counting down.
TTCCACTTATTTATGCATTTATTGGTTGATTTTTTTTACTTTATTTATATTGTTGACACTATTAAAGATGTCCCCATTTCCCTCCCTTTGCCCACCTCCATCCAGCTCACACCCACCCCCCTTCCCTCTGGCCATCACCACACTTGTCTGTGTCTATGGGTTGTTTCCCGGATGTGCCCTGACCAGAAATCAAACCCACAACTTTGGTGTATCGGGATGACACTCTAACCACCTGAGCTACTCAGCCACAGCCATATGTTGCTTTTATTACATTTAGCTGTAATAATTTATCTCTCTTGGAATATAAAGGGAATATTCCAAGATTTAGAGTCATGTATATTGAAAGTAAAGTATTCAAACTAATATTTAGCATACTGTTTACTAACATATGATTCCTCTTTTTCCCAACAGTCATTACCATCACAATTTAACCCAGGTAAAACTTTTTTTTAATTTTATATATCCTTCATATATCACTACTATATTATTTCTCTCTTATCTTCCATAATTACCAGAAGAGGAATTTTCCAAACTAATTTTTCAACGGAATGTGTGTAGAGCATGGTACTAAGGTATGGTCTGAGGATCCTTAGGGCTCAGGCCTTTTCAGGTCTACCCTTTTCCAACCTCGTATCTACATGGGGACAGATTCTCCCAATATGCTTTCACCAAAACAACATGTACAGCAGCTTGGTGCAGGAACATAGAGGAAAATCCAGCTATTCTGTGAAGCAAGATAGTAAAAAGATTTTGTAATATAAAACAACCATTCTTCTTACTATTTTTTTTTTGTTTGGAAAATAGTTATTTTTTCATAAAAGCATGTTGATTATGTTAGCATGTAAATATGTTTATCTTAGTTTTAAAACAAGTTAATAAATATTTTTAATTTGTTATATCATACATATAGAGAAACGTAACCCACATAAGATAAAAGCTTTATGGAATGCTCAATAATTTTTAAGACAATAAATGTCTTGAGTTCAAAGGTCTTTAATATATGGATGAGAGGATCATTATGTGTGATAGATATGTTCAAAATGTTTAAATTGAAATCAGGTGATAATATTTGGAAGTTAAAGCACTATAGATATTTTAATTTTCTAAAAGCAGTGACTTACTAGAAAAAGATGCAGTAAAAATAATAATAATAAATAGGCTTCCTATATCACATCCAGATGGTTGAATGTGTCTGTACTTCTGTCCCAAATCCAATTGACATCATGCAATGTTTTATTACGGTTATAACTCTTGCATGAAGAAGCAAGAAAATATTATTTGTGAATAAAGAATTTAAATATAGAAAATAGAGAAACTTCTAGAAGTAGAATACATATTACACACCAAAATAATGCAGAATAACCTCCATCTCACTCAAAACACACAGAAATGCCTTTATAAAATATTATGTCTGGCCCAGCCAGTGTAGCTCAGTGGCTGACCGTAAACCCATGAACCAGGAGTTCATGGTTCGATTCCCTGTAAGGAGTCATGCGGAAGGCAGTCAATCAACGATTCTCTCTCATCATTGATGTTTCTCTCCCTCTTCCTTCCTCTTTCTGAAATAAAAAAAAAAAAATTTTTAAAAGAGAATTCCTATATAATAAAAGAGTAATATGCAAATTAACCATCACTCCACGACAAAGCTGGTGGCGCCCATAGTGCCAGAGCGGGACGCTGGCGTCACTGGCGTCGTCGCCCTGGTGACGATGCTCGCCAAGGCCATAGAGAGAGGAAGGGCTGCCGGCAGAACGCTGGGCGGCTGGGCCGGGGGCAGTTAGGGGTGACCAAGCCTGCAGGGGAAGACAGTGAGGGGTGACCAGGTTATTTGTAGTGGCAAAAGCAAGCTACAAATAACCTGTGTCGTGTGGCTTCATCTTTGTAAAATGTGTGTGTGTGGGGGGGCGGGGCGGGGGGAGGGTGCTGTGTCTATTTGTGAGTGCAGAGAAAGATAGATAAGCATTCCTATGAAGTTTTAAAGTTACCTCAGGTGTTTAGAGGAATATTATTAACTCTTCCTTCGTATGTCTTCGAATTGTTTCACTTATTTAAAAACAACACATAATGCTTTGATTTTTTTTAAAAATATGCGATAATCAAAGTTTTAAAAATATATCAACATTTTTATGGTTATGTTTTGCTATAACTAAAAAATGAAAGTTGTCCAAAATTAAATGCAAACATTTTGTTTTTTAGGTTATCATGGTATGGGTATACGATCCAGAAAATGCTGACCCAAATGAGTTGCAATTGAATGCAGTTGCGCCATCACTAGTAGGTGGAAACATTATCATAGATAAAATAATACGCTACATTTCTTTTTTAAGGGCTGGGAATAATTCATTTTAAGTGGCCCAGAACTAACTAAATACATTTTAATTATCCATTAAGTTGAGTTTGTGCTCTATCTCTATAATTATAAATTTTCCTTTAGAATTCTTTTCTGAGCATTTTTTTTTTTGTATTTTCTATGCACCTCTTTTTTTTTTTTTTAAATATATTTTATTGATTTTTCACCGAGAGGAAAGGAGAGGGATAGAGAGTTAGAAACATTGACAGAGAGAAACATCGACCAGCTGCCTCCTGCACCCCCCCCCCCCACTGGGGATGTGCCCACAACCAAGGTACCGACCCGTACATGCCCTTGACCGGAATCGAACCTGGGACCCTTCAGTCCGCAGGCCAATGCTCCATCCACTGAGCCAAACCGGCCAGGGCTATGCACCTCTTATTCATGAAGAAGCTGATCTTTAAAGTGCCTTATAGGTATTCATTGAACATCTATCTTAAAGTCATGTTTCAAAAACCTGTTCAGTCTCTTACTGAGTTAGAGGTGGGTTGAGGTTCAAAATGCGTTAAAAATTGGGGATTATTTACAGTTCAGCCAGAGATGTTTACAGAAGAGAATGAAGAATGAAGAGTCGCGATAGTTAAGACTTGGGTGTCTCTTGGGCACATTGCACATTGGCTGATGAAAACCCAAACAATTTACATTTTGCCAAAATTAGTTTGTGGATGATTTATCAAAATGGTAGCATTAAAACAATTCCTCAAACTACTCATGTGAAAACATCCTGATTTGATCATGGTAGGCATCTTGGAGGCAGATACCTGACTTGAAACCTAAAATGTGAGTAGAGAAGAAAGGATATGAGCAGTTGCATAAGCAAAGACACAAAGGCATATTTATGTTACAACTAGAAAAATACTTTAAAAAATAATAATGCAAAAGTTGACACTAGCACAGTGAAATTTATTCTGTTATACATTACCAATAATAAAGTTAATTGTCATAGTTCTTTTAGAAATCATTTTGGTAATATGTATCAACAATTTTTTAAGTATTTATAATTTTTGACCTAGTAATCACACTTCTAAGAATCTAATCAAAAGAGAAATAGTCCTGCCTGGCTGGCGTGGCTCAGTGGTTGAGAGTTTACCTATGGACCATGAGGTCAGGTCACAGTTTGATTCCCAGTCAGGGCACATGCCTGGGTTTCGGGCTCGATCCCCAGTAGGGAGCATGCAGGAGGCAGCCAATCTATGAAATCTATGATTCTCTCACATGATTGATTTTTTTTTCTCTCTCTCCTCTCCATTTCTCTCTGATACACACACACACACACACACACACACATAAATATATATATATATATAGAGAGAGAGAGAGAGAGAAATAGTCCTAATTGTGGAAAAGACTGTATATCATGGCAATAATATTAGCAATAGTGAAAAAATAAAACTACCTAAATGTCCAATAGGGGATTGTTAAGTCAATGATGATAATTCACTCTGTGGAATATCATGCTATCATTTATATAGACTTCTGTTTATATAACATGAATATATAACAGTAGCCTACATTTGATAAATCCTAAGAAAATATACTAAACTAGAGGCCCAGTGCATGATTGAATCATGCACGTGTAGGGTCCCCTACACGCTTTCACTTTTCGCGGTGGAGCTGGGTGCCTGTCCGCTGGTGCACCAGGCCTTTCAGAAGCCTCTGGCTTGGCGGAGGCTTCTGAAAGGCCTGGTGCCAGAGTAGACAGGCACCCAGGTCCCCCACTTTTGTTTTTTTTGTTTTGTTTTGTTTTTGCTGTGAAAGAGCTCATTTATTGGGGTGGTGGACTCAGTGGATCCAAAGTGGAGAGCTGGTGAAGGGATCGGTGGCTTCCAGTTTCAAGCGCTGGTTCTCAGTCCTGCGGCACCTGTTTATGGATCGCTTTGGCGAGGCTGGGCCAGGTCAGGGCCGCACGCACTTTGGCATCCAGGCCAGGGATGCTCTCCAGGCCCCACAGGGTGAAGCGGCTGAAACTGGCGGAGGCACGAATAAAGCGGTCGAAGTCCCACTCCAGCGCCTCCGGGGGTTCCACCAGCTCCTGCTCGTCCTTGTCGGATCCCGCTGAAAAGTCCTGCTTCCCCACCGACTTCTCTTCCATCACCATCACGTATCCCAGCAGGCCAGGCGGCACCTCCACCTCCTCGCCCCTCAGACTGCGGCCCCGAAACGACACTTCGAGTCCATCGGGACCCTGACGGATGGCCGGGGTGAAAAAGCGCCCCACAGGGGTGGGCCGGTTAACCCGGACTTCACAGGGCAGGAGGTGCAGCGTGTGCAGAGTGACGGGGCGTAGGTGGATGCGGTGCTTCTCCATGTCTTCCTCGTCACTGCTCTCCATCCTCTGCCGGTTTCCGTGGCTCGCTGACTGAGGCCAGAGCTCGCTCCCCCACTTTTGATGGTTCGCGGCCGCTGAGGGGGGCTACCCTGCTGTTGAGAGGCGCAGGGGGCGGGACCCCCTCAGCGGCCCCGGATCTGGCCGTTGAGAGGCACAGGGGGCGGGAGTCCCGCCCCCTGCACCTCTCAACAGCAGCGTAGCCCCGCTCAGTGGCAGCGGATCCGTGCCTCTCAATGGCCGGATAGGCCACCCCGAGTCCCGCCCCCAGCCTCCCGCCGCCCAATCGTGGGCGTAGCGGAGTGATGGTAATTTACATGGTACTCTATTATTAGATAGGATGTGTTTTTATATTTTTGATAATTTCTATGTGGTAATTTTTCTATATTTATAAAATTACCTTTAATGACCATGAACCACCCTTTTTTTAAAAATATTTTTTATTTTATTGATTTTTTACAGAGAGGAGGGGAGAGGGATAGAGAGTTAGAAACATTGATGAGAGAGAAACATCGATCAGCTGCCTCCTGCACACTCCCTACTGGAGATATGCCCGCAACCAAGGTACATGCCCTTGACCGGAATCGAACCAGGGACCCTTCAGTCTGCAGGCCGACGCTCTATCCATTGAGCCAAATGGGTTAGGGCATGAACCACTCCTTTAATGAAAAATGTTTTTAAGTTTGTGGACATGATTGTCCTAACTTTTTCTTGAACTGTCCTTTTCTCTATCATCTTGTTGTATGTGTTGTTTATTATATTTTATTTCCATCTTATCCAAGCTATTAAGAATGTTTCATTTACTTTCTGCCTTTACACTTACACTTATATGAAAGATAGTTATGCTTAAAATTCTAAATAGTGAATATGATTTTCAGAAACAAAAGGAAAATATATATTATTCTTTATGTACCAGGCAAACCTATATTTCTCTATCAAAATCATTAAATGTGTATTCTTCAGGGAGGCCCTCCCTGACCACCATATGTATTCTTCAAAACTAGGTTAAATCCTCCTATTGGGTAACCCTAGAGTCCCAATGACGAGACCCTTACTGACGCTCATCATGGCAACCTCAAAGGCTCCTTTGTAGGTGGTTGACATCTATACTAATAATAGAAGAATATGCAAATTGTCCGGGACACTGTCACACAACGACCAATCAGGATGGGGGCAGGGCTGTGGCAGAGAGCTCTCAGCATGCCTGTGCTGAGGGTCCGAAGGGCATGGAGAGGAAGGGAGAGCAGATAGGCAGTTAGGGGGATCAGGCCAGGAGGGGAGCATAGATTGGCAGTTAGGGTGATCAGGCCAGGAGAGGAGAGCTGATAGGCAGTTAGGGGGATCAGGCCAGGAGTGGGGAGAAGTTAGGCAGTTAGGGGGACCAGGCCAGCAGGGGAGCAGTTAGGGGCATCAGGCAGGCAGGCAGGTGAGCAGTTAGGAGCCAGTGGTTCCGGATTGCGAGAGGGATCCTGGATTGGAGAGGGTGCAGGCTGGGCTGAGGGAACCCTCCCTCCCCCCCCCCCCCCGCATGAATTTCATGCACCAGGCCTCTAGTATTTCTAGAAAATTAAACAGGAGCATTATCGGAGGATTAGGGCAGAAGGGAGCTATGGAATTCTAGACTGACCCTCATTATCTGACTTTTTAATTCTAGGGATTCCCCATAATAAAACTATTGCATCTTCTAAAAATACCTTATTAGGGATAATTCCAGTCAATTCAACTTATCCTTAAATCTCTTGAGAAAAAGAGGGAGCATGTCATATTTGTCTATTACTAAGAGAATTTTTCTTAAACTCTCCAGATATCATTTGAAATCTGCCTTGAAAGAGTATGTTGCTTTGAAGGCAACTCATGTAGAAATAATTTTAACAGATACGTTTTAGAAGCTCCATTATGTATTCTATTGATAGTAAAATTAAGGGTATTTATTTAGGGGTCCTTATAGTCTCAGTTCATTCAGTATTCTGATTGTGCATAGTATATTCAAAATATTGGAAATTGTATTATGATTTCATTATAATTCATAAAATTCTAATGGGGGGGGTTCAAATGGTAGAAAAAAAAAGAAACCTGCACATTGAAAATGAGGTAAATTTATAAAGTGTCTTAACTAAAATAATCGATTCAGGGGAGAAACCAAGATGGCGGCATAGGTTAAACACCTAACCTACAGCCTGGCACAACAATTTCAAAAATATACAACTAAAAGTCAAAACGGACATCATCCAGAACCACAGGAAAGCTGGCTGACTGAAATGCCCACAACTAGAAGGAAAGAGAAAACCACAAGGAAAATCAGAGAAGCCGTAAAAGCCTGAGGTATGGAGACATGGGCAGAGACACGAGCCCGCGCGCGTGCGGGGAGGACGGAGCCGGAGAGGAAGGGGCGGCTGACGGCCTGGCTGGCGTTCTCTGGCGGGAAGGAGATAAAAGCTCCAAATTGTGCTGAACCCCAGCTCCGACTGCACTGAACCCCAGTTCCGGGCGAGACCCTGGGAAGCCAGGCTCATGCTGGGGGAGTCTGGGCTGTAGGGCGGAGACACAGAGGAGCGGCTAAAGGCAGAGCTCCGGAGGCGCGCACGGGAATGCGCGCAGAGGAGGGACTGTTGCCTGTGCCGCTGAATTGCCCTAGCGGGAAGGAGACAAAAGCTCCGGACCGTGCTGAACCCCAGTTCCAACTGCACTGAACCCCAGTTCCGGGAAAGACCCAGGGAAGCCAGGCTCATACGGGGGGAATCTGGGCTGTAAGGCAGAAATGCAGAGAAGCGGCGATAAGCAGAGCACCGGAGGCGCGCACGGGATTGTGCGCAGAGGATGGTCTGTTGACTGTGCCGCTGGATTGCCCTGGTGGGAAGGAGACAAAAGCGCCAGACTGCGGTGAGCCCCAGTTCCAACTACACGGAAACCCAGTTCCGGGCGAGAATCTGGGAATCCAGACTCATTGGGGGAGAGACTAGACTGTTTGGCAGCGCGCGAAACTCCAGGGCGCTTTTCTCTCAGAGGTGTTTGCTGGGAGTACAGAGGGACACTGAGACACAGGAACCTCATAGGGCGGGGCTGACGGGAAGCCAAGGTGGTAGGCTCCGCCCTGTAACTCCGCCCCATCCAAGCTGAACACAGAGGCTTTTACAATTTTGCAAGTCTAGTTGAATGGGGCTGTCTCCCGGCATAGACACAGCTGATCCTCACAGCCAATTGGACTGGAGGTCACATCCTCCCAGTGTACCAACAGCAATCAAGGCTTAACAACACCAAGACTTTGCACTCAGCCCACAAAGGGGGGTATCAAGAGCGACCACCTAGGGAGATTGGGGAAGCTGAGCGATAGGGAGGCAGCCAAAAGGGGAAGACACCGAAACAGGTCACGAATATAAGGGATGCTGTAATTCCTGCTGAGCGGTCTCAGGCAGTAGCTGACCTACACTCCATTGGAGACCCAGAAACGAGGGCATCTAGTGGTCGGTGTGAGATGACACCAGATTTCAACCACTCGCATAAGGGACACATTCAAGAGGCAGACGCAGGGAGCGCCAAAGCCTTGCTGCACCAAGACCCGGCCCATAAACGTGTCTCCCGCACAGCAACTCTTCCTTTATAGACACAGAGGGTCCGCACAGCCAATTGGCCTGGAGGACAATTCCTCCCAGTGACACCAACAACAATCAAGACTTAACTATACAAAGAAGGACCAAGATGGAGGCATAGGGCAGAAGCCTGATTGTTGCCTACCACAACAATTTTGAGACGACGGGAGAGCAGAGCAGACACCATCCAGAACCACCGGAGGGCTGACTGAGCAGATGCTCTACAACTAGAATAAAAGAGAGGGGTACGCGGGATGAAGCTGATGCCGGTGACCCAAAGAACACACTTTAAGAACTACGGCTCAGGCGACATAATGGCGGCCTGGAACGTGCTCGGCGCAGTTCCCCCAGCGGTCTCCGGCTGAGGGGAAGGCTCCACTTGCTGCCGAGCATGGACAGACGAGCCCCTGGGAGACATGGGGTGGGAGACTACTCGCTTGCTGACCTCCGAGACCTTCAAGAATCTCAACGCCCCGGAAGTGGCCAGGTGCGCACGCTCGGCGACCGGCCACCGCTGCAGACCCAAGGGCCGACGCAGCCACCCCGGACCAGCCCGCCACCGCGCACCGGGCACACCAGAGCTTTGCCGGACCCGCCGCCAACGAGTTCTGCGGCGGCTGCCCTGGAGCTCTGAGAAAATGGCCGAAGGAATTTCTGAGAGGGAATTGACCAACAGGAATTGAGATCAAGAAGACGAAACCCCACTGGGTCCCGGATCCAGGTGAAGCCGCGCGCCCCTGGGTCCGGGTGAGGCTGGGAACTGGGTCAGGGTGAGGCTGGGTCCCGGGTCCGGGTGAGGCCACATGCCCCTGGATCCGGGTAAGGCCGCACGCCCATGGGTCCGGGTGAGGCTGGGTCCCGGGTCCGGGTGGGGCCGCCCCCCTGGGTCCAGGTGAGGCTATGCGCCCCTAGGTCCGGGTGAGGCTGGTACCTGGGTCCAGGTGGGGCCGTGCTACCCTGGACCCAGGTGAGGCCACGCGACCCTGGGTCTGGGAGAGGCCACGCACCCCTGGGTCCGGGTGAGGCCACGTGCCCCTGGGTCCGGGTGAAGCTGTATCCCGGGTCCGGGTGAGGCCGTATGCCCCTGGATCCGGGAGAGGCTGTGTCCCGGGTCCGGGTGAGGCCTCGCGCACTTGGGTCTGGGAGAGGCCACACGCCCCTGGGTCCGGGTGAGGCCACGTGCCCCTGGGTCCAGGGGAAGCTAGATCCCGGGTCCAGGCGAGGCCGTGTGCCCCTGGATCCGGGTGAGGCTGGGTCCCGAGCCCGGGTGAGGCCACGCGCCCCTGGGTCCGGGTAAGGCCACGCGTCCCTGGGTCCGGGTGAAGCTGGATCCCGGGTCCGGGTGAGGCCGTGTGCCCCTGGATCCAGGTGAGGCTGGGTCCCGGGTCCGGGCGAGGCCGTGTGCCCCTGGATCCAGGTGAGGCTGGGGCCCGGGCCTGGGAGAGGCCACGCGCCCCTGGATCCGGGTGAGGCCAAGCGCCCCTGGGTCCGGGTGAAGCTGAATTCTGGGTCTGGGCGAGGCCATGTGCCCCTGGATCCAGGTGAGGCTGGGTCCCGGGTCCGGGTGAGGCCGTGGGCCCATGGATCCGGGTGAGGCCATGCGACCCTGGGTATGGGAGAGGCCACGCACCCCTGGGTCCGGGTGAGGCCACGCGCCCCTGGGTCCGGGGGAAGCTAGATCCCGGGTCCGGGTGAGGCCGTGTGCCCCTGGATCCGGGTGAGGCTGGGTCCCGGGCCCGGGTGAGGCCACGCGCCCCTGGGTCCGGGTAAGGCCATGCACCCCTGGGTCCGGGTGAAGCTGGATCCCGGGTCTGGGTGAGGCCACGTGCCCCTGGGTCTGGGAGAGGCCACGCGCCCCTGGGTCCGGGTGAGGCCACGCGCCCCTGGGTCCGGGTGATGCTAGATCCCGGGTCCGGGTGAGGCCATGTGCCCCTGGATCCGGGTAAGGCTGGGTCCCGGGTCTGGGTGAGGCCACGCGACCCTGGGTCTAGGAGAGGCCACGCGCCCCTGGGTCTGGGTTAGGCCACGCGCCCCTGGGTCCGGGTGAAGCTGGATCCCGGGTCCGGGTGAGGCCGTGTGCCCCTGGATCTGGGTGAGGCTGGGTCCTGGGTCCGGGTGAAGCCACGTGCCCCTGGGTCCGGGTGAGGCCGCGCACCCCCTGGGTCCGGGTAAGGCCACATGCCCCTGGGTCCGGGTGAAGCCGTGCCCCTGGGTCCGGCCAAGACCAAACCAGAGGGAGTCGGTCCTGCATTACCACCATTTGTCCACCATCCAGAGCTGAAAAGTCAGTGCCGACATGTACACATAAGGAACTGGTGGACATTGATATTGGGTCTCAAAAGAACTGTTGGTCCAGAAAGAAACTCACTACAGACTGATTCATTTGCCTGTCAGCATAACTATTATTGCTCGTCTCACATTCAGTTCTTATAAGTATATCTCTAGTGACACATGATTTCGCTCATCTAGGGGAAATGATGAACAACATTGACTGATGAACAACAACAGAACCAGAAACAAGGAGGCATCGATCGGACTATCGGGCCTCAGAGGGAGGATAGGGGAGGGTGGGGGGAGGGGGGAGAGATCAACCAAAGATCTTGTGTGCATGCATATGAGCCTAACCAATGGTTAAGTTCAACAGGGGGTGGGGGCATCCATGGGGAGGGGTGTGGGATGGGAATGGGGGGATGAGGACAAATATGTGACACCTTAATCAATAAAGAAATTTAAAAAAAAATAAAAATAAAATAAAATAATCGATTCAATATAACATGATGTAATTTCCAAGTAAATTTGGCTATGAAAAGAGTAAATATAAATTTATTTATTTTTTTTTTTACAGAATTCCTTTGTACTTACAAAGCAGATGGCCACTTTGGGACAGAGGCCAGCCATATATACATTTCTGAAGAGAAGAGTTTATTTTCCAGATAAAAAACTGAAGGATGGGTATTTACTTTTTAAATTTTCAAATATAAAATTCATCTATATAATTCAGTAAAATAAGTATCAGAGACTTAAAGCAAAAGAGGTTTAAAACCCTAGCAAAATTTTATGGAATATCTTATGTGTAACTTCCAAGTAGATTATTTTATGATACAAAAAAAAAAAGTAATAATGAGACCTAGTTACCAACTCAGAAATTGCCAGTCACACTCCTGGATTATAGTCTCACAATTTATATTAAAAGCTAAACTTTCAGGATGGTGGCACATCCTGGCAATACCTTAAAACTAGAGGCCCGGTGCATGAAATTCATGCACTCAGGGGGAGGGGTGTCCCCTCAGCCCAGCCTGCACCCTCTCGCAATCCAGGAGCCCTTGGGGGATGTCTGACTGCCAGCTTAGGCCCGCTCCCAAAGGGAGCGGGCCTAAGCTGTCAGTTGGACATCCTCAGTGCTGCCGCAGAGACAGGAGAGGATCCTATCACCACCGCTGCACTTACCAGCTGTGCGGCTGGCTTCTGGCTGAGTGGTGCTCCCCATGTGGGAGCACACTGACCACCAGGGGGCAGCTCCTGCATTGAGCTTCTGCCCCCTGGTGGTCAGTGTGCATCATAGAGACCAGTCGTTCCACTGTTTGATCAATTTGCATATTAGCCTTTTATTATGTAGGATGTTTTCTACTGATGTCACAGTTGTGCCACCACATACACATAAGTGCACATCACAAATTCCACTTGAGAAGTAAAATCTGTTACTGTTAAGTTGGCAAGTTATCATGGGGTTTAGACAGCCTTTCTTAATCTGTTGAACCACCTAGGCACAGGTCAAGGAGCTTATAACTGAAAGATACAATATGTACTTCTAATATGATGTTGAATAGGGGTAGTAAGAGGAGACATTTTGCTTCGTTCCTGTTATTAGGAGGAAAGGCTATAGTTTCTTATCATTATGTTCTTGGTACGCTTTTTGTAGATGCTTCTTTATCAAGTTGAGGAAGTTCCCCTCTGTTGCTAGTTTGCTGAGAGTTTTTATCATGAATGAGTGGTGGATTTTGTCAAATGCTTTTTATCCCATTTATTGATATGATTATATACTTTTTCTTCCTTAACCTGTTGATGTGATAGATTAAATTAGTTGATTTTTAAATGTTGAACCATATATGCATAACTGGAAAAAGTCCCATTTGGTCACAATACATAATTATTTTTACACATTGTTGGATTCAAAATGTCTGTAGCTTTATCTGTGATGTGTTTACCTGATTGTGGTATTAGGGTAATATTGGCCTCATGAAATGAGTTGGGAAATATTCCCTCTGCTTCTATTTTCTGGAAGAGATTGTAGAGAATTGGCATAACTTGTTCCTTAAATGTTAGAATTCACCAGTGAACCGATTTGGGCCTGGTGCTTTTTGTTTTGGAAGGTTATTGATTATTTATCAATTTTCTTTAATAGATATATCCCTATTCACATTATCTATTACTCCCTATGTGATTTTTGGTAGGTTGTCTTTCAATTGGTCCATTTCACCTAATTATCAAATTTATGGACATAGAACTGTTCATAGTATTATTTTTTATCTTTTAATGCCAATGCAATCAATAATGATGGCCTCACTTTCATCTGTGATATTAGTATATTGTGTCCTTTCTCTTTTTTTCTTAGCTCAACTAGCAAGTTTATCAATTTTATTGAACTTTACAAAGAACCAGCTTTTCTTACTGATTTTCTCCATTGTTTTTGTGCGGGGGGGGGGGGGCGGGGGGGTTCTTGTCCCAGCCTTACAAAGGGTTCAGCAATCTGGAGAAAGGGGCTGATGCATAGATTAAGAAGGAGTCCAAAGGTGAAAGATAATTTTGAAAGGCATTGGGGGTCAGAGGAGCTTCAGCTGAAGGAGCTAGAAGACTACCTCCTTGTCTAGGACCCTTGCTTTTATTAACACAATTTGTCCTAAGGCAAGGTGGAGACATATACTTCAAAGGGTAAGGTTTCAAAGGGTAGGGTTCAGAAGCATTGTCAGTTTGGGGAATAGCCTACAGGTGTTCAGGTGTTTGGCCAACAGGAGGCAATAAAATGCCCTGAGCTGTCTGGCAGCTGACGATTATCCTACTCAGGTTTGGGGGAGATGCTTTTTAGCCATCCCAGATGATTCAGCCCTGCTGACATCCTGGAATTGGCTTCCGGCATTTTTGTTTTCAATTTATTGATTTGTGCTCTAATTTTTATTATTTTTCTTCTTCTTCCTTTAGGTTTATAATGCTTTTCTTTCTCTAGTTCCCTAAGGTGGAAATTTAGATTATTTATTTTAGATCTTTTTTCTTTTCTAATACAAGCATTTGATGCTATAAATTTCCCTCTAAGCACTGCTTTCACTTCATTCCCCAAATTTTGGTAAGTTGTATTTTCATTTAGTTTGAACTACTTAAAATTTCACTTGAGATTTCTTTCTTAACTGTGTTATTTTAAAGTGTACTGTTTAATCTCCAAATGCTTGGGGATTTTTTTTTTTTAGCTATCTTTCTGTTATTATCTTCTAGTTTAACTGTATTGTGTTTTAAGAGCTGACCTTATAATTTCTATTTTTTTAAATATGTTTGTATTGATTTTTAGAGAGAGAGGAAGGAAGAGGGAGATAGAAATATCGATGAGTGAGAGAAACATCAACTGGCTGCCTCCAGCATGCCCCATACTGGGGAATAAGCCAGCAACCCGGGCATGTGGCCTGACTAGGAATTGAACCAATAACCTCTTGGTGCATGGGACCATGCTCAGTCCACTGAGCCACACCAGCTGGCGGACTTCTATTTTGTAAAATTTCTAAAGGTGTGTTTTATGACCCAGGATATGGTCTGTCTTGGTGAACGTCATATTTGAGCTTGAGAAGAATGTATATTCTGCTGTTGTTGGATGAAGTAGTCTTTAAACCAATTAGATCAGTTGGTTGATGGTGTTGTTCCTTCAACTATGTCTTTACTGATTTTCTGCCTTCTAGATCTGTCCATTACTGACAGAGGGAATTTGAAGTCTCTATACTAGTGGATTTTTCTATTTTTCCTTGCATTCTCTATGATTTAGTAAGACATACATCTGGCAAAACTAGTTTTTATATATTTTTTATTTTTTTAATTTTTTCTGTCGGTGGGGAAAAAAAGGGCAGTTAAAAAACATTATGTATTTATTGATTTGGAAGCGGAAGAGAAACATGAATGATGAGAATCATGGATCAGCTGCCTCCTGCACGCCCCCTACTGGATGGGGATGGAGCCTGCAACCCGGGCATGTGCCCTGACCAGGAAAGGAAGTGGGATGTCTTGGTTCATAGGCCAACGCTCTAACCACTGAACAACACCGGCCAGGGCTGCAACATTTTTTTTTTTAATCTGCCCTCCCCTCTCCTCCCCCATGCTTGTGGCAAAACTAGTTTTTAAAAGCACAGGAATGTGGACACAAATGCAAACAAAAAATAGGTCTGTAGTAGGTAGAGAAAGGAGAGGGAGAGACATTAACTTTCCACAGTATTGGTATGTTCTGAATCTGGATCTGGGTGACTACTACACAGGTAGGTGTTCACCTTAGTATGAGATTATTATAGCCAGTGGACAATGGAACAAAATGGTACTGGTGTTGTTGTTTTTTTTGTGTTGTTTTTTTTTTGTAATTGAACTTGAAACAGATGTTAGAGTCAGAATCAGAGTTGCATTGATTTTCATGGTGGCATGGTTTAGGGCATAGAGGTTTGATGACAACCCTATAGTTACTCCAACATGGGGTCCTCTTGACCCGGCAAGACCTCATTTTGAGTGGGCAGAATGCCATCACCACCAACCCAAGTGTGTGTTCATTGAGGAAATAAGAATCAAAGACTTACCATTCTGCAGCCTGATGTGTCTGGATAGGCCTGCTGAGAAACGCTCCTCAGAACTTTCCCTGACTTCTAAGAAATATGTCCGAGTGCTGGTTACCACAAATTCCTCATGTGTCCACTTCAAAAGATAAGACCCAGCCCTGTCAAATTTTAGAATACCAAGAAAAAAGGGGAAGACCCTAAAAGCGTATGGAAAGGCAAGCCATTTAAGTAACAAGGACCAATGTGTCATTCTCATTAGTAACCCTAAATACAAACAGAGTGGAGAAAATGCTGTCCAGGCTCTGAAGTCTCTGCCCAGACAAACTATCAAACAAAAGTGTTAAAGATATTTTTGGATTTCAGGATCTCAAAAAATTTATTTTCAGATGCACTTGGACAAAGAGTACTTACTGAAGAATATGTGTTAGCAAAACAAGATCAAAGTATTAGATCCAGTAAATGGTGCTTCAACCCAGAGAGAAACGAAGGGAAATCCCAGCAAACAAGTGCTAGGTTACCTCTGCATTCACTACATGGAAACCATGATGAAGGGCCATTTCAGCTGCCGATTGGAAAAGTTAGAACACTAAACAAATGTTCAAAATAAAACATTAACTCTGGGGAAAATATTGTAAATATACATTTATCAAAGAAAACAATCTTAGTATAATAACTGGCTCAGTAGTAAACAATATATACATATTAATAACAATATAAACACCATAGATTTAGCTAAACATTGTGACATTTGAAAGAAAAGATGTTGCGTCAGTAGGTATACGCTATGAGAGAGACAGTTTCATCTGTCATATAAGAAGCCAATGTGTAAAAATCATATTAAGAAGCAGTATAAGAATATTTATTTGAGAATATGAAGGAGCATTAAGAGTCAAGACTGTTCTCCTTCACCCAGCCAGTGTTGCTCAGTGGTTGAGCGTCAGCCTATGAACCAGGAGGTCATGGTTCAATTCCTGGTCAAGGCACATGCCCAGGTTGTGGGCTTGATCCTCAGTAGGGGGCGTGCAGAAGGCAGCAAATTGATGATTCTCATCATGGATGTTTCTAGCTCTACCTCTTCCTTCTACTCTGAAATCAATAAAAACATTTATTTTTTTAAAAAAAGATTGTTCTCCTTTGGGAACAAGAGTGAAGAATGAGGAGAAATGGGTAGCATTTTAATACTATTTGATTTATTTTACCCAGGTTTATGTTGATAAAAACTTTTTAAAAGTTTTAAAGATGATAAATGCCAACACTCTGCAAGATGGATGGGAGAAGACAGACCATTTAATTCTTATCTTTTCTGTTCTCTTCTTAGGGCCTGGCATATCTCAGTACCAATGGCAGCAAATGATATAGCAAAAGATATCAGAGGAAATCAGGTGACTTTTCAAGATTGCTTTGTTGCAGATATCCTTTTCCTGATGGGTTTTCCTTGGTTGACAATCCCTGAGATTCCTAGCTTTTTACCAATCTCTTCACCGCTTGGTAGTCAGTTAATGATAGTCTGGGATGCCTGTGTTCCATCATCTATTGTCCTGGTAGCTGATATCGAGACCTTTCAAACCAACGATTCATTTCGCACTTGGACCAGAATCAGAGTGCCTCCAAGCATCCTGACTGACGAAGAAAGAAGCAATGTGTCTGATGTGAGCCTATCCCATGATGGAATATTTTTTTTGATAAATGGTATCCTCTATCTAAAAAATTTGACCACGTTTGCAAAACTGGGAAGCAAGGAAAATCTTCCTGAAGGTGGAATTATTGGCATTACAACAAGAAAATGGTGTTGGATGGACTATTTATTGAAGGTTAGTAAAATATTACACATATGTATTTACACTTACACATTTAAATGTTCACCATACCTTTTAGTTTAGTGAAATATTAGACTATACTATGCAGTTTTTTTGCAGAATTATTTTACATAGCTGAAAATAGCTCTATCTTCCTGACCTAACTTCTCAGAGCCCTTTACAGACCTGTACCTCCGACAACAGAGAATAAAATGAATCTTGTGTATTATTGCACAGTGTTACTTAGTTATATTATGAGAGTTTTGTTTTGTCTTGTCATGGGCAAAAGATCAAAAAGTTATTTTCTGCAAACAAAAATTCCCATGTGCTCTCAAAAATGAATGAACTCTTTAATTTCCGACAATAGAGTGAATAAGATATCCTTAAGCTAGAGCATTACAAAACACCTGAAATGCTGCATAAAAAATTTTAAACTTCTTTAGGCACATAACTGGGCTTCTGTGGAAGTAAGGAAAATTCCAAGAGGAAAGTGGAGTCCTATAGCACTAATTCAGAGACATAAGCAAATGCCAAAATCTCGGCCCCCGAGGCCGGTGCTGGTCCCAAGCATTTAGACATCTGGTACTTAAAAACAAAGCCTGTGACCTGAGCAAGGGAGGGCATCTGCTAATTTTTTGCATAAAACAGGAACCTTCCAAAATTTCCCAACATAAATTAAATGTATCTCCATTTTAACTCTTAAAAGGCCAGAAAAAGTCTTGTCTTTGGAATTCATGACCAAAAAGCAACCCACATGGACTTTGGGGCCCAAATTCACAGTGAGCCAAGAAATATCGAGCCTAGTACCAGGCAGAAACAAACACAAATCCCACTGGAGGAACAAACCATAAAGTTAGGCTTTGAAAACGTTTCACAAATAATATTCTGGCAAAATTGAGCTCATATTCAAAAATGGCAAAATATATGCAGAAGTAAGATGTCACAGGAGTCAGCACAAACAATAAAGAGCAGAATCATTCCTGCAAGGACATCAGATGTTGGGACTGACAGATATGACATATTTTTCCTGGATTTAAATAAATTGAAAAGAAAATAGAAAACATTTTTTTAAAAGTCTATCAAATAGCAAGGTAATTAGTAATACTAAAAGCGAGGAATTCATTATCGTAAAATTTAGGATAGTAGTTATCCTGAAAGGAAAGATGTAGTGATTGGGAAACAATATGAGTGGCATTTGGGAGTTCTGACAAGATTCTATTTGTTAGACTCTGCTTTGTGATAAATCTTTCAGCTACATATATTTCCATTTGGTCCATTTCTATATGTGAATTCTATTTCAAAATATATTAATACATAAGAATAAATGTTGAAATATGACATTTGATGTAGTAAACTTAAATAAAACTAATAATAACTGAAATATAAAATTCAATGGAAAGTTTAAATAGAAGATTAGATACAACAAAAATAATTAAATTATAAATTAGATAAGAAGTTAAACAAAATGAAAAGATGAGAGAAAAGGGGATGGAAAACAAACAGAGTAGAAGAGAGAGATGAATGGAAAAGAGAAAATCCAACATATATCTAACCAGAATTCCAAAATAAAAGATTAGATAAAATGGGAAAGAGCTGAGAATTTTTCAGAGTTAAATAAAGATATCAATATTCAATCCTGAAATACTAATAAATTCTGATTGATATAGGAAAAAAGAGAGCCCACTGAGACACAAAATAATGATATTGCACGGTATCAGAAACTAATAAGAGATATCAAAAATATTCAAACAGAAAATACAAATTATAAACAAAGACAATACAACAATTGGATGAGATGAACGGAAGTCAGAAGATTGTGAAATACTTAAATAACTGAGAGCCCTAACCGGTTTGGCTCAGTGGATAGAGCGTCGGCCTGAGGACTGAAAGGTCCCAGGTTCGATTCCGGTCAAGGGCATGTACCTTGGTTGCGGGCACATCCCCAGTAGGAGGTGTGCAGGAGGCAGCTGATCGATGTTTCTCTCTCATTGATGTTTCTAACTCTCTATCCCTCTCCCTTCCTCTCTGTAAAAAATCAATAAAATATATATTTTTTAAAATAAATGAGATAAAGTTCATATTGGCCCTCAGGGTGGGGCAAAAGTAGGCTTACAGTTGTTTGTATGGAAAAGATACAATAATTAATGAATAATACAAGAATAAACTATGTTTTGCATACTCACAACTATAAACCTAATTTTGCCCAACCCTGTATTTATCCTGTTGAGGTTCAGCTGAGCTTCTTGGATTTGGGGGATTATGTATTTTATTAATTTTGGGATGTTGTCAGAGCAGGATCTAATTCTCATGGGAGAGCTTACTCCTAAATCCTGCTCATAGCACTAATTGTGAGAGCACTCACTGCTCTGTTCTGCCAACTGGTCCAAGTGTGGGAGTACAGGTCCTAACCCTGCCCCACTATGCTAACTGTTGGGTCCAAGCCCCTCTGCTCCTGGCAGGACCTTCCTGGACGCTGGGTAGTAGATGGAGAAGCCATGAGGAGTTGTAGGTGGATAAGAATGAGTATTGCAGAAGCCAGTGGCCATAAAACCACCAGACAAAACCGTTCTTCATAACAGTCTCATGCAGGCAGCCACACACCAGCTGATGAACAAATACATCTTTCTCACATAGTAGCAGTAGCCTCCGTACTCACAGCTACTATCTGAGCAGCTGCACGCTGCCTCTGGATCCATAGCCTCACACAGCGGCACCTGAGCTCTCCCCTAAGCAGCCTCAGTAGCCTCTCCAGTCTTTTCCACACACTAGCTGGTCAGTAACGTATTATTTCACTTAGACAAAAGAGGCCACTTGCCAACAGTGACATCAATCATTTGGGTTATAGAAGGTCACAGTGCATAGTCCTTAGACGCCCTGATTAAGATTCCCATGCTCAGAGTGGCCTTGGCCATCCGGCATACTGTAGATAGGGCCTTTCACACTCTAATTGGCCTTGACTATCCAGCAACTCTGGCATGGTTCCCACAGATGTCCTTGGACATTATTTCTTCCAATAGTTCTTGTGTACCATTCTCTTTTCCTCTCCTTCTAGGATTCCAAAATCACACATATGAGACCATTTAATATTGTCCCAGAGATCTCAGACCACCTGTTCATTTTTTTTCACTCTGCTTCTATCTTTGTACTTTAGTTTGTATACATGCTGTTCACTTTCTTCAAGTTCACTGCTTCTTTTACATATATATATATATATATATATATATATATATATATATATATATGTATATATATATATATATATATATATATATATATATAATTTATTTCAGAGAGGAAGGGAGAGGGAGAAAGAGATAGAAACACCAATGATGAAGAGAATAATTGATCGGCTGCCTCCTGCATGCCTCCCACTGGGAATCAAGCCCACAACCCAGGCAAATGCCCTTCTCCAGAATCAAACCTGGGACCCTTCGGTCCACAGGCCGATGCTCTATCCACTGAGTCAAACTGGCTAGGGCAAGTTCACTGCTTCTTTTCCTCTGCTTTTCCCAAATAATTCTTAAATTTGTCTAATAATGTCTTCATTCCTGATATAATATTTTTTATTTCTAGCATTTCCATTTTCTTCTTTTCTATCATTTACATGTCTCAGCTGATTCCTCATCTCTGCACTCAAGTTGCCTCTTTCTCACTAGATAGTTCAGCATTTTTATCATGGTTATTTTCTTGTTAGCCATGCTTGGTATCTTAACGCTGACAAGATTCCAGAGATCTCTTCATACTTTACAACTGAGCCACCAGCATTCCAAACTATGAGAGCGCTGTCTCTGCTTTATAGCCTAGCTGTCAGCTTTTTTTTTTTTTAATCACCGAGGGATTCTCTTTTCTCTCTCATTTGCCCCTGGATTTGTGTGCCTTGGCAGACCTTTCTCTCCTGCTTCCCTATCCCCAGTCTTGGCAGGGAGACTGCTTTACAATTTGGGTAAAGGCCAAGCATGTCTCAGAAAGTGAACAGAAAGTTTCTCTCCAATCTCTTATCCAACTCCCAGCCTATGTACCTGAGAATCCAGAATGCAGATGATTTCTCTCAACTTTGCTGCCTTGCTGCCTGCGCCCTGCCTGTCTTCAGAGGGTTATATGTTTCTAAAGTCCGTCAGCCTGGCCTGCGGGGATCGGGCCAAAACCAGCTCTCCGACATCCCCCAAGGGGTCCCGGATTGAGAAGAGGGTGTTTCTTGGGTGACACACCCGGAATCGAGCTCCCTCCTCTCTGGTTCTAGGTGCAACACCCGAGAATCACAGCTGCCAAGTCACCACAGCTTGGTAACTCCTGCGTTGAGCGTCTGACCCCTGGTGGTCATTGTGCATCATAGCTACCAGACCATTAACCAGTTGCCAGTTAGCGGTCGCTTAGGCTTTTATATATATAGACCAGAGGCCCGGTGCATGGAATTTGTGCATGGAGGGGGTCCCCTCAGCCCAGCCTGCACCCTCTCCAATCTGGGACCCCTTGGGGGATGTCCAACTGCCGGCAGTTGGACATCCCTCTCACAATCCAGGACCACTGGCTCCTAATCACTCACCTGCCTGCCTGCCTGATCGCCCCTCACTGCCTCTGCATGCCGGCCTGATCGCCCCTGACTGCCCACCCCTGCCGGCTGGTCACTCCTAACTGCCACCCCGGCAGCCTACTCACCCCTCACTGCCCCCCCTGCTGGCCTGGTCTGCCCCCAACTGTGCCCCCTCTACTGGCCTGGTCGCCCCTAACTGCCCACCCCTGCCCGCCTGGTCACCCCACGCAGCCTGCTGTTCAGTCATTTGGTCGTCCCTCACTAACCCCCCTGCTGGCCTGGTCATAGGCAGCCATCTTGTGAGGGTGTGAGGGTCATTTGCATATTACCTCTTTATTATATAGGATAGTTGCAAGAGACCCTGAATGCTTCAAAGGGATCCCCCAGCTCCCCTGCCTTGCCCCAAGATCTTTGATTTATTACACCCAAGCATTAAGTGAAGATCTTAGGAGAGTTTGTGGGTGAGTGAAAAACTCATTCCCTGGCTGGGCTCCCTGGGATTCCCATCTGTCATATTTATAGCATATTCCTCTTCCCATCCCTCTGCCAAGAATGAGAATAACTGAGTCTTTTCTGTGAAGGGCTCATCATTTTGTTTCTAATCTGTTTCCTCGTTGAAGGTGTTTCACACTCTTTTCCAGCAACATGAGCTCTAGACTTTAAGTTGAATCTTTATTTGATAAAAATACTTTTTACTCCAAATAGTCTTAGTCTCTTTCTTTGGTTACCTGTTTGATATCTGTCTACAGCCTATTTGAGTATAGACAAGATGTGCCCAAAAGACTCCTTCTAGTGGTCATGAACATAGGAGTTACATTTTATATAAAAATCTCTAAGAATTAGAAACAGCTGGAGAAGGGCCCACTGAATGAAATTAGGACCTCTGAATGTCAGACGTAGTCTCTGAATAGCCTTTGTCTCTAACAGACTGGGTCCACAAAAGAGAAGTATTGATTTGTTTAAAGTTTTAATTTCTCTCTTCCCTTTATCTGATACCCATTGAAGCTAGAATTAAAAAAATAATAATGTAATGTTTGAGGTGTCATTATAGATTGATCTTAGTAAACAGCAAGGTCAAAGGGGCACTCCTGACCAGAGTAAATATATACTTAGGAAAAGAGAAGATCGATAGTCTTTGAGGAATTAAAAGGGAATTAAGATTAATTATTTCTACTGATATAAAAATAAAATTACTGGAATAATTTCTTTTTATTGTAATATGACATACTTCTATGCCATATATTTCTGTCCCTGAAGTATTTTTCAGAAGTGTACTAAAAAATAAACCATTCCAGTTACTATGTTTTACTTTTTTAAAATTTTATTTTATTGTTTAAAGTATTACAAATAGTAGTACATATGTCTCCTTTTTTCCCCATTGACCTTCCCCCGGCCTCCCCTACACCCCGGCACCTGCCCTCACCCCCTCTCCAGTGTCTTGCGTCCATTGGTTATGCTTATATGCATGCATACAAGTCCTTTGGTTGATCTCTTACCTCCTCCACCTCCGCAACCCTCCCCAGCCTTCCCACTGTAATTTTCTCTGCCTCTGTATCTTTTTGTTCTTCAGGTTATAATGTTCTTTATTATCCATAAATGAGTGAGATCATGTGGTATTTTTCTTTCACTGACAGGCTTAGTTCACTTAGCATAATGCTCTCCAGTTCCATCCATGCTGTTGCAAATAGTAAGAATTCCTTCTTTTTTACAGCAGCGTAGTATTTCATTTCATAGATGTACCACAGTTTTCTAATCCACTCATCTGCTGATGGGCATTTAGGCTGTTTCCAAATCCCAGCTATTGTAAATTGTGCTGCTATGAACATAGGGGTGCATATATCCTTTCTAATTGGTGTTTCTGTTTTCTTGGGATATAGTCCTAGAAGTGGTATTACTGGGTCAAATGGCAGTTACATTTTTAAATTTTTGAAGAAACGACATACTGTTTTCCACAATGGCTGCACCAATCTGCATTCCCACCAGCAGTGCACGAGGGTTCCCTTTTCTCCGCATCCTCTCCAGCACTTGTCATTTGTTGATTTGTTGATGATGCCCATTCTGACAGGTGTGAGATGGTACCTCATTGTTGTTTTTATTTGCATCTCTCAGATGATTAGTGACTTAGAGTATCCTACCTAATAAAGGGTAATATGCAAATTAACCATTACTCCATCACAAAATGGCGACACCCATAGCTACAAGATGGCGATGCCCAGTCCTCTCAGCCCCACTGGAGTACCCCAGTCCTGGGGGGGGGGGGTGGCCATTGAGAGAGGGCAGTGTGAGTGGCCTGATGGAATGATTGCTTTGTCGCCACGGCAACGAGGCAAGCGTCTCGCCCTGGCTGTGGAGGGCCTCTGGGCAGCAGGCGAGAAGCTGCCAGGCCCCACAGAGAGCTACTGGCGTACGGATTCGTGTGCAGGGCTACCAGTGTCTCTTGGCTTTCTGAATGTCCTCTTTCGAAAAGTGTCTCTTTAGGTCCTTTGCCCATTTTTTGATTGGGTTGTTTATCTTCCTTTTGTTAAGTTGTATGAGTTCCCTGTAAATGTTGGAGATTAAACCCTTATCAGAGATAACATTGGCAAATATGTTCTCCCATGCAGTCGCCTTTCTTGTTGTTTTGTTGATGGTTTCTTTTGCTGTGCAGAAGCTTTTTATTTTGATGTAGTCCCATTTGTTTATTTTCTCCTTAGTTTCCAATGACCTAGGAGCTGTGAAGGTAAAGATATTGCTACGACATATGTCTGATATTTTGCTGCCTATGGAGTCTTGTAGGATTTTTATGGTTTTCCATCTTACATTTAAGTCCTTTATCCATTTTGAGTTTATTTTTGTGTATGGTGTAAGTTGGTGATCTAGTTTCATTTTTTGCATGTATCTGACCAAATTTCCCAGCACCATTTATTAAAGAGACTATTTTGACTCCATTATATGCTCTTGCCTCCTTTGTCAAATATTAATTGAGTATAATGGCTTGGGTCAATTTCTGGGGTCTCTATTCTGTTCCATCCTATATAATAAAGATGTAATATACAAATAGTCATTACACCATGAAGCCTAATGAATGACCACTTAATGACCGGATCATGGATCAGCAGGAGGGTGGGGCAGCGAGCTACACTTGGGTGTTGGAGAGCTACAGGAGGGGGCAGGGCAGCAAGCTATGGGAGGAGTGGGGTGGGGGGAGGAGAGACGGGGGGGGGACTACAGGAGGACGGGGCAGCAGGCAGAGAGTTACTGGAGGACGGCAGCGAGCTACTGGCAAGCTACTGGCACATGGATTGGTGTGCAGGGCTACTAGTTGGTCTATATGTCTGTTCTTGTGCCAGTACCAGGCAGTTTTGAGAACCGTGGCTTGGTAATATAGCTTGATATCTGGTACTGTGATCCCTCCAACTTTGTTCTTTTTTTTTTTAATATATTTTATTGACTTTTTACAGAGAGGAAGGGAGAGGGATAGAGAGCTAGAAACATCGATGAGAGAGAATCATCGACCAGCTGCCTCCTGCACACCCCCTATCAGGGATGTGCCCGCAGCCAATGTACATGCCCTTGACCGGAATCGAACCTGGGACCTTTCAGTCCGCAGACCGACGCTCTATCCACTGAGCCAAACCGGTTTCGGCCAACTTGGTTCTTCTTTCTCAAGATAGCTGTGGCCATTCGGGGTATTTTTTTATTCCAGATGAATTTTTGGAGAGCTTGTTCTAGATCTTTGAACATGTTTTACTTTTAAATATAGCAAGTTAGAAGACAGGAATTATTAGGACTATCCCTAAAATTGAAGATATTCTAATTATTTTCTATTTTCCATTTTCCAGGCTAATAACAGAAGCAACATGGCAATCTGGACAAGAGATACAATTTATCTTGGATATGATTCTCTTCAATTTGTCAAAATAATAAATACTAAAAAACTGATGGAAATTCTAGATATACCCTCAACTGCTACTCTGAGTATACACAACATTGAGTATACAGCCCACCCTTTGGAATTGGGCTTGTTGTTAAATTTCTGTGTTACATGTAATGTCATGAAACA
Source organism: Cnephaeus nilssonii (assembly GCF_951640355.1). Taxonomy (NCBI): domain Eukaryota; kingdom Metazoa; phylum Chordata; class Mammalia; order Chiroptera; family Vespertilionidae; genus Cnephaeus; species Cnephaeus nilssonii. The sequence goes on along the minus strand of NC_137094.1, from coordinate 6,319,435 downwards.
AATTCACCTAGTGATATATAATGAAGATTCGAAAAAGTGGATGCACCAAGACTTTTCATTAAATGTCACGATTGACAGTTTCATAACTCCACATTTTATATATTCATCAATGCCAGAATTAATACTATGGGACAAACACAGGGTCTACTATTCTTATCACAATTTCACTACTACTGGAGTTATACAGACACCTACAGGATTTGGGAATCTATCAAAATTATCACATGACAGTATTATTCATGATGCTTATTTAGGTGAGGCATTCTCATTGTGCAAAAAAAAAATACTCTTGATTTTGTAATAGATGACTTTCTTATGAAGATGTAGCAAATTTAAATGTACATTAAATATTGATAGGTAAAGGTGGACTTCTTACCACCTAAAAATGGGTATCAAATTCTACTAACATTAACTATGATCTTGCATAGCAAAATGGCAAACTCAAGTTCTTTTTTTTTCAGAGGTTCATTTTGGTCAATCAGAGGATATGAAATAAGCAACTTACATGAGCCTTTTCAGTGCAGGAGGTGACGTGGTTTTATTCATTTCCTAGGGCTCCCGTAACAAACTACAAAAACTGGGTGGTTTAATACAACAGCAGTGTATTGTCTCCTGGTTCTGGAGGCTAGAAGTCTGCTTTCAAGGTGTCGGCAATGCCACGCTCCCTCTGAAACCCGAAGAGGAATCTTTCCTTTCTCTCCCTAACTTCCGGGGGCTTCTAGCAAACCTTGCATCCCTTGGCTTACAGCCACATCATTCCAATTTCCACCTTTGTCATCACATAGCGTGCTCCCTGTGTCTTGTTTTAAGGACAACAGGACTCCCCTACTCTGGTATGCCCTTGTCTTAACCAAGCACAGCTGTAATGATCCTATCTCCAAAAAAAGGGCACATTCCGAAGTCGTAATGAGAGTTAGAACTTCAATGTCTTTCTTGGGGGGGAACCCAGGGCTCCAGGAGGGCAGGTCACCAGCCCGAGGTTGGCCAGCTAGGAAGTGGCAAGAAGCAGCACCTGAACTTGAGCCTTCTGCTCAGCATATCATGGGGGTGGTGTGGGGACCCCCGGCTAGAAGTGGCCCACCAAGAATGTTGTATCTGAAAAGAAAGCTATGACATCAACTAACTGTTCATTTTACAGAGATGGCTATAGAACCAAAGAGGTTAAGAGACTTACTGTCTATGAACCTCTAAGACTTAAACATAATACTCTATTGAGGGAAGAAAACGTATTATTATTTACAGAGTGAACATGCAGAAGTGACCACCCCTCCCCATTCTTCATCCCAATTATATTCTGCTAGGACTGACATACCAAAATGCCACAGAGTAGGTGGCCTAAACAATAGAAATCTATTTTCTCATGGTTCTGGAGGCTAGAAGTTCAAGATCAAGGTGTCATCAAGTTGGTTTCTGATGAGGACTCTCTTCCTGGATTGGAGACAGCAGCCAACTTCCCATTATGTCCTCATATGGCCTTTCCTCTGTGTGCATGCAGGGAAAGGGGGCGGGGTGGGAGAGAGAGATCTGGTACCTTTCCTTCTGAGGACACCAGTCATATAGGAATAGGGCCCCACCCTTATGACCTCATTTAATCTAACCTCCTTAAAGACTAATCTCCAAATACAGTCACAACGGGAGTTAAGGCTTCACCATATGCATTTGAGAGGGGGACATAATTTAGTCTACAATGCTTCCTATAATGGCATTCTTGTCATGCTCATTCTCACTATTTAATACACATTAGTAAGCTCTTTTTCCCCCTATAAATGATGTGATATATAAGTGATATCGTGAATGCAGGAAAAACCTACTGTACTGTGAAATGGAGGAGAAGTTATTGTGTAAAGTTGCAGGTTTGTGCCTGCACACCCTAATTTTCTCAAAGTACATGAATAGTCATTATAAAAAAGATTACTTTAATTAAAAGTCCACTTACATAAAAGAGCGTGGATTTATGGTTACTTAGAATAACAAACTTCTCTTTTTTTCTAGATTACTATGGAAATATCTTGGTAAAAATGGAAAATAATATCTTGTTTTATTTCAAGATTCATATCAGAGATGCAGTGAAGCTACATTTATGGACAAACACATCAACAAAATCATCAGTTTTTTTGAATTTATTTAGTCAAATAAATTTTGTACATGTTTTTGAAAATGGCACACTCCATGTACAGGAATATCCCTTAGGTCTGGAAGTACGAAGTGTAACTTTCAAAACAAAAGAAAAATGCCCCTTTGTGGCATTTCATAATAATATTAATCGTGTTTTTTACATCTTGGACAAAGGAGAGAATCTGTCAGTTTGGGCTCAAATAGTCTACCCAGAAAATAATGGTTTGTATATTATTGTGGAACCTTATGGCCCAAAACTATTAGAAAATAAATTCTATCTTCAGTATGAAATTGCTTCAGGATTCTGCACTAAAACCCTGGTAAGTTATTATTTTAAAATGTCATTTGATTTTAATAAATGTAAAAGCATAATGTTAATATTCTTTAAAACAGATTTCCCTTCTAGGTTTAGCTTGGAACATGTTGAGAAACATACGTGTTTTTCATAAATAATATGATAAGCCATTAATTCCTGAGCCACAGTTTTCACTTGCAATATCTAAGGCCTCTTTGCGACTTAAAGTCCGTTTCTGAAGAAATATCTGTCAGTTGTATTGTGTTCTTCCTTTTATCTTTTATTTTATTCTTATGCCTGGTTTTTCCGTCAAATCCACAAGTTAGGGTTGTGAGTAACTGGGCATTTCATCTGGGCTCACTCACGAAGCTGTGGTCCTCAGGCGGCCTGTCTGGGTAGGATGGTCTCAGGTGGCCTCATTCACTGGCTTGTTGGTGTGAGGGGCTTGCGCTGGAGGGCTTGTCTCTGCTCCATGTGGCTGCCAACTGCACACGAGGTCCGGTTTCTCTGCGTGGCAGTCTCAGGGCAGTGTTCCACAGCAGGGAGAGAGGAAGCGACTCAGCCTCCTGAGGCCTGGGCTGGGCCTCATTCTATTCATCAAAGCAGTTCACAAGACCAGCCCTGATTAAGAGGATGGGGAAATAGACTCCGCCTCTTAATAGAACAGCTGAAGTGTGCTGTACAGGGACTTGCATGCTTGAGTGAGAGGAGTGACTGCAGCCATCTTTGCAAACATCTGCTCACAGTTGGAGTAAATAACCTTCCAATAGGTCAGTTTCCCTTTAGCCACAAGGAATCTTCTACATTTTTACACACAATACCCATTTCATATAGATCCAGACACTTGAAGGAATTTCCAATCTGGATATTTAAAAGGATATGAGGCCATGTAAATAAAAGGATAGCCACAAATCGAGAACCTGAATAGCATATTTAGCATGAGCAGGCTCTTCTAAAAGTCATCCTCTCTGCAGCTTGAAGTAACTAGCCATCTACTGCCTCATGGTTTACATTCAGAGACAATGTTGCCTTTTGCTTTTGTTGCCTTTGCTTTAGGTGTCAAATCCGAAAAAATCATTGTCAAGACCAATATGAAGGAGTTGACACCTGTGTTTTCTTTTAGGAGTTCTTCAGGGTTTCAGGTGTTCCATTCAAGTAACTAATCTCATTTTGAGTTGATTTAGTATTTCTTCATACATATTTATCTTGAGAGATATAAAACGACGTGTGTGTGTGTGTGTGTGTGTGTGTGTGTGTGTGTGTGTGTTTAGAGGGAGATCAGTTTGGTGCTGGCTAATATATTGTGATCAGAACAGAGACTCTGTGCTTCTGAAAAATCTTAGGAAAAAATCTCATTTCTGAGACAAGGTTTACTTACTCATAAGCTGGATGTTAAGTGGTATAACACAAAATCTACAATCTTGTGATAAAGTTGAAGGTTGTGAAAGTCATTACATTAAAAATAAGTCTAGTTCCATGTTCAAGGAAAGGAACTACTGTTAATGTGTGTGTGTTTATATATAAATATAAAAGTGTAAGGGAAAAAGGTTTAAGGATCTAGGGACGTAATCACTATACTTTAAAAATGTGAGGCTTGGCCGTTACTTTGAGGAGCGAACAGTCAGTAGAGGGGTACAAAAAATGCAGAGCAATAAAACCTTTAACTTGGAGAAGCAAAACCATGCTCCAAGAAAGTACCATCAGCATCACTACCAGCAGCAACAGCAGCAGCCACCGCCGCCAGCAGTACCTGCAAATGGACAACAAGCCAGCAGCCAAAATGAAGGCTTGACTATTGACCTGAAGAATTTTAGGAAACCAGGAGAGAAGACCTTCACCCAACGTAGCCGGCTCTTTGTGGGCAATCTTGCTCCTGACATCACTGAGGAGGAAATGAGGAAACTATTGGAGAAATATGGGAAGGCAGGCGAAGTCTTCATTCATGAGGATAAGGGCTTTGGCTTTATCCGCTTGGAAACACGAACCCTAGCGGAGATTGCTCAAGTAGAGCTGGACAACATGCCACTCCGTGGAAAGCAGCTGTGTGTGCGCTTTGCCTGCCATAGTGCATCCCTTACAGTCCGAAACCTTCCTCGGTATGTGTCCAACGAACTGCTGGAGGAAGCCTTTTCTGTGTTCGGCCCCGTGGAGAGGGCCGTAGTCATTGTGGGTGACCGAGGAAGGCCCTCGGGAAAAGGCAGTGCTGAATTCTCAGGGAGGCCAGCTGCTCGGAAAGCTCTGGACAGATGCAGAGAAGGTTCCTTCCTGCTCACCACATTTCCTCGACCTGTGGCTGTGGAGCCCCTGGACCAGTTAGATGATGAAGAAGGACTTCCAGAGAAGCTGGTCATAAAGAACCAGCAATTTCACAAGGAGAGGGAGCAGCCACCTAGATTTGCACAACCTGGCTCCTTTGAGTATGAATATGCCATGCGCTGGAAAGGCACCCATTGAGATGGAGAAACAGCAGCAGGACCAAGTGGACCGCAACATCAAGGAAGCTCGTGAGAAACTGGAGATGGAGATGGAGGCTGCTCGCCATGAGCACCAGGTCATGCTAATGAGGCAGGGTTTGATGAGGTGTCAAGAAGAACTTCGGAGGATGGAAGAGCTGCACAACCAAGAAGTGCAAAAACGAAAGCAACTGGAGCTCAGGCAGGAGGAAGAGCGCAGGCGCCGTGAGGAAGAGATGAGGCGACAGCAGGAAGGATTCAAGGGAACCTTCCCTGATGCGAGAGAGCAGGAGATATGGATGGGCCAGATGGCTCTGGGAGGTGCTATGGGCATAAACAACAGAGGTGCCATGCCCCCTGCTCCTGTGCCTGCTGGTACCCCAGCTCCTCCAGGACCTGCCACTATGATGCCAGATGGAACCTTGGGATTCACCCCACCAACTACCAAACGCTTTGGCCAAGCTGCTGCAATGGAAGGAATAGGGGCAATTGGTGGAACCCCTCCTGCATTCAACCGTGCAGCTCCTGGAGCTGATTTTGCTCCAAACAAACGTCGCCGATACTAATAAAATTGCAGTGTCTAGTTTCCCAAAACCCTTAAGAGAAGGACCCTTTTGGGACTAGCCAGAATTCTACCCTGGAAAAGTGTTAGGGATTCTTCCCAATAGTTAGATCTTCCCTGCCTGTACTACTCCAGGGCCAGAAGTCAAGAGAGGGGTGATATTTAAATCATTTCTGTGTGGTATATTGTTGAATCCTGTCTGTGTGGTGCATTCCTGAAGTCTCTTGATTATTGAAGGCCAGGGGTGGGGAGCAATGGCAAAGTGGATCCAGTTAGAGCCCCCATGAATCTTGATCATTCCATTCTGTTTATCCTGTTCTATTTGCATTCTCATTCTTAAATTTCCCGACCCCGGAGACACTGCCACATGTACCACAAAAACCACAAACATCCTCCATCACTTTATTCACTCCCAGGTGGGAATTCAGGCAAATGTCTGCAGAGGTCACAGGTAACATACATACATACGGTTCTGTTATACCCCTTATATTATCCCTTCATACCCTAAGGAAGACATTTTTCTCTTAGAGATTTTCATTTTAGTGTATCTTTAAAAAAAAAAATCTTGTGTTAACTTGCCTCCATCTTTTTCTTGGGTAAGGACAACCCAGGAATGGCCCTTTTGTGTCTGATATAGCTGTTCACAGCTTTTCTTGATAGGCCTAATGAATGTCCAACAGTAGCTCTTAGCATTGCCTATCTTAAGTAGTTATGCTATGCTTTATTTTTTATTGGTGTACCATGTTTGATTTGTTCCTGATACCTTCGGAGTTTTTTTCTGAAAATGAAGCAGTAATGCAGCATCAACTTATGAAAATACATTTTAATCCTTAAAAAAAAAAAGTGAGGCTTATAATTTTCTGCCTCTAATATCATCTATGTTCTGTAAATGACTGTACCTTAGAATATAGCAAACTTTTGAAATACTGGAAATTAAGATGAAACATACCCCAGATGGAATCAAATAGCAAGGACATATGCAAATAACAAATGGAGATTTTTTAAAATGACTCAAAAACTACAGAGGAAAGGTTCAGGCAGATCATTTCTCATTGTCTCAGAAATTGCAGACAAGATGGTATCTGTAATCACTTAAAACCATCAGAGAACAAATAAAATGGTCCAGAAACAAGGTTATTAGAAAACAGAAAAGTGAAAAGTCTTCTATGCTCAGGATATAAATGAAAAATAAGAATAATATGGTCATGACAAAGTCAAATGAAGTGGGAGAGAGAAGCAATAGGAATAAGACTAATAATATAAAATTAAAAGGAAAATGTAACAAAGGGAATCTAATATGTACATAGTTGGAGTTTCTGAGATAGTAAAGAAAAACTTAAAAACGCTAAATATATTATTTTTCTTACCTAAAGAAAGATTTAAATCTGTCTTGAAAGTATCCATTTTCCCCATTCCCAATTTTCCTACTTTACAAAAACTTTTTAACTTTCTTTTTCAGGACATAATATTTTATCAGAATGTAAATTATCAGGCAGTACGTGATTACTTCAAGCTACAGTGAGTATGACTTTTAGAAGAGCCTGCTCATGCTAAATATGCTATTCAGGTTATTGATTTGTGGCTATCCTTTTATTTACATGGCCTCATATCCTCTTAAATATCCAGATTGGAAATTCCTTGAAGTGTCTGGATAGATGTGACATTGGTATTGTGTGTAAAAATGTAGAAGATTCCTTGTGGCTAAAGGGAAGCTGCCCTATCAGAAGTTCTCACTCACCCAATTGAAGATGTAAAAAAAAGGTGTTATTTCTTGATTCAATACTTTTTGAGCATGTTTACCCTTCATTCCCATCCCAAAGTCTTTACATACTATCCTTAGGCAAAAACTAGAATGCTGATGTTCCCAAAAGTCTTCAACTAGGAGTAGAATCGGATAAAAACCCATCTTTGACTCCTGGAATAAGGTAGCACTAAACACTTAATTTCTGGAGGAAGACAACCAACTTGGAATTGTGTCTTAAGGCATTTCTGTGTTTCTCATTGTCCTGACTCAATATATTTTCTTGGAAAATAGCGTTGTTTTTCTGGGAAGAAGTCCACTCTATGCCAGGCATGTTCTAGGTGTTCAAACTGCCTAATGAACAAGAAGTGGGAAGCACTGCTGTGGACAGATCCCTAGTGGGAGAAGTGCTCAAATAAGTAGACAAGATAATGCCAAATAGTTATAAGTACTACTGAGAAAATAAAACAAAGAGGTGATGGAGTATGGCCAGGAAGGACAGGGAGGAAAATGCTACTCTAGACATGATAGCCATCCCTTTCCCCTCCCCCACCACCATTTCTCATTCTTCTAATGTCATGGGGTAGTAGACTGTTTGGCATTTTGGGTGAGGTGGATATTTACTGAGAATTCTGTTGCTGTAGAATACATATCAAACTATCCAGGATACTGAGACTTGAGAAAAAAACACCAAAAGCTTTGAAATCAACCATGATAGGGAAAAAAATGTGCCCATAAGAAAAACTGGGAAATTAAAGACAAAATATTTACCTTAGTGTCCTTTACAGATCTATACTATATAATGAATTTATCAAGCCAAAGGTGCCCTCAGATTGAAAAAAAGCCATAATTGGCATAGTTATATTTACCGTATTTTCCGGTGTATAAGACGACTTTTTAACCCAGGAAAATCTTCTATATGCCCAGTCGTCTTATACGCCGGAAAATACAGTAATTACAAGAGGCTTCCTGATTTCAAAAGTGTTAAATGAGAAAAAAAAATGAATCTTAGAATGGTAAAATATGGTACACTGATTTAAAAATATGAAAATGAACTATTTGTATCCTCATTTACTTATTACATTTTATATAAATTATATAACTAAACAAATATTAAAATATAATAAATATTGGGAGAAAAACAACATTTGTTTGTAGTTAGTTAGTTTGTATTTGTTTTCCCCAGTTTTTTTTCCAAAGGTAATAACCTTAGCAGAGGTGAGGGGCAGATAAAGCCTTCTAAATTTCTCCTGTGATTTTGAGTCCTGTTTTGCCCGAGCACAGATGACTTAGGAGCATTTCACAAGGTAGTAAGGCATTGTGTCTGATCTCCCTTTCCATTCCAGTCAGATCATATTCTGCAGCATAATGTGGTTCAGGAAACTAATTTCATAACTTAGTCTTCATTGTTCTAGAGGTGTCATCAATAGGAGGGAACACCTGTAGAGGCTCGAGAAGGAACTACCATGGTGGCTGCAGCCTTTAATAGGGTCAGGAAGCAGCAGACCTCCGCCCTCCAGGCACTGAGGGTGTTAGTGAATCCAGGGGTTGAAATGCTGATAGATGCTCATTTCTGTTGCCATTGTGTCAACCCTATGCTGGCCAGAGGAATACCATGAGGTGGGAGTGACTTTCAGGTCTGATGGTGGTGCCCTCAGCACAAACAGGGCACTGTCACCCCACCCCCTTCCAATCCCCCAGCATTTCTCAGGAGGGGCCAGTCACAGCAGGTACATGGGGCTCTTATCTGCTCTACAGAGAGGCAGAGTCATGTCTACCTCCCTGTGAGTCTATACTCACCTGTATGTGTTTTTTCTCCTAGATACCGGAACACGGGTCTTATGCTTATGCAGGTTAGGCCTAGTGAATTTGAAAAAACATGCCCAATACCCCCAAAGGTAAGTGACACAGGTGAAAGGTTTAAAAAGACTTATTTCAATAATACATAGATACAAATTTCCAGTTATAAAAATAGCCACAGGATGTATACAGTGCAGCAATTTGCTTCAATAATACATGGATACAAATTTCTAGTTATAGTCACGGGATGTAAAGTACAGCACAGGGAATATAGTCAATAATATTGTAATAACTATGTCTGGTGTTAGATGGGTCCTAGACTTATTGGGGGCAACACTTCATAAGGTATGTAAATGTCTAATCACTATCTTGTACACCTGAAACTAATATAGTATTGTATATCAACTGCAATTGAAAAATAAATGTTAAAAAATAATGCATAGCCTGGCCAGTGTAGTTCAGTGATTGAGCTTCTACCTATGAACTAGGAGGTCACAGTTCGATTCCCGGTCAGGGCACATGCCCAGGTTGAGGGCTCGATCCCCAGTAGGGGGGCATGCAGGAGGCAGCTGATCCATGATTCTCTCTCATCATTGATGTTTCTATCTCTCTCTCCCCCACTCCCTTCCTCTCTGAAATCAATAAAAATATATGTATTTTTAAAAAATGATCAAAGAAGTAGGAAAATACACTTAAAAGATTATTATTTCTAATTTGAAATGGAATTGCTTTTAGCTATAGAAATGTGTGGGTCAGAACCACTGAACTTACCAACCAAATGGCTTTGTTTTAGGTGTTCCAAATAGCTGTTGGCTGTGATACCACCAAATATATTATGGTTAAAGGGCAAGTATATTTACATTTGACCTGTCTTACTCTTTACGTTTTAAAAACAAGTGGTAAACTAATTAGTAATTATTAGTGATCATTTAGGCTAATGACTGACATGTCCATAGTGTAATAAAAAACTGAATTGACAGAGAGCTTTTCGAGGAGAAACCAAGATGGCAGCATAGGTAAACACCTGAACTTGCTGCCTCGCACAACCACTTCAAAACTACAACTAAAACACAAAATGGACATCATCCAGAACCACAGGAAGGCTGGCTGAGTGGAAATTCTACAACTAGAAGGAAAGAGAAAAGCACTCTGAGACTCAGAGGAGCTGCGGAAGTAAAGTGCAGAGGTACAGAGGCACAGGCACGGACAGGGCTGGCTTTTTCAATCCGAAGGGAGACACAAGCTCCCGACTGCTCTGAAATCCAGTTCCGGGCGAGACTCTGGGGACCCAGACTCATACAGGGAGAAATTGGATTGTTTGGCAGCGGGCGAAACTCTAGGGTGGCTTTCTCTCAGAGGTGCTTGCAGCAATTACCAGGGGTCACTGAGACCCGGGGGCCTCTTAGGGCAGGGCTGACAGGAAGCCATTGCTGTTTGCTCTGCCCTGAGACTCCACCCCACCCCACCTGTGCATAGAGTCTTTTGCATATGAATAGCCTGATCCTTTGAAATCTAAACTTACCTAACAAACTGCAGCTGAGTCAGAGAGATCCAGAACATCCAAAAGAAGGTCCAAGGCTCCACAGCAGCTTGCATTGCTTCACAGCTGGGCCTCATCTGAGCACCTCCAAAACCCAAACAAAGAAGAGGAATCTGCAGATCTCTCCGTAGCTCCTGCTGGGTGGCCTCAGGCAGAGGCTAGATTAGCACCTCCTTAGAGATCCAAGAGCCAGGGTACCCAGGGGTCAGAGTGGGACCATCCAGATTACAACTCTTCAGATCCATAAGGGACACATTCAGGGGGCAGACTCAGTGAGCATCAAAGCCTCACTGAAGCAAGTCTTGTCTCATAAGGGTGTCTCCAGCACAGAAGTTCTCCCATCTTAGACACAGCTGATCCTCACAGCCAATTGACCTGGAGGTCAATTCCTGCCAGTGATACCAACAACAATCAAAGCTTAACTACAACAAGAGTGTGCACACAGCCCACAAAGGGGTGCACCAAGAGTGTCCACACCTCAGGTAACTGGGGAGGCTGAGCCACTGGGCCCTATAGGACACCTAGCACACAAAGCCACTCTATCAACTCAGGGAAGCAGCCAAAATGCAGAGACAAAGAAACAGGTCACAAATGAAAGAAATGGAGGAAAGCAAACGACTGGATATAGAGTTCAAAACCAGTTATAAGGTTTTTCAAGAATTTTCTAGAAAAGGCTGATAAATTTAGTGAGACCCTCGAGGATATGAAAAAGGACCAACTAGAAATTAAGCATACTCTGACTGAAATAAAAAATTGTATACAAAGATCCAACAGCAGACTAGAGGACCGCAAGAATCAAGTCAAAGATTTGAAATACGAAGAAGCAAAAAACACCCAACCAGAAAAGAAAAAAGCAAAAAGGATCCAAAAATATTAAGATAGTGTAAGGAGCATCTGGGACAACTTCAAGCGTACCAACATCTGAATTATGGGGGTGCCAGAAGGAGAGAGAGAGCAAGATACTGAAAACCTATTTGAAGAAATAATGACAGAAAACTTCCCCACCTGGTGAAAGAAATAGACTTACGAGTCCAGGAAGCACAAAGAACCCCAAACAAAAGGAATCCAAAGAGGACCACACCAAGACACATCATAATTAAAATGCCAAGAGCAAAAGACAAAGAGAGAATATTAAAAGCAGCAAGAGAAAAAGTTAGTTACCTACAAGGGAGCACACATAACGATTGTCAGCTGATTTCTCAACAGAAACTGCAGGCCAGATGGGAGTGGAAAGAAATATTCAAAGTGATGAATAGCAAGAACCTACAACCAAGATTACTCTACCCAGAAAAGCTATCATTCAGAATTGAAGGTCAGATAAAGAGCTCACAGATAAGAAAAAGCTAAAGGAGTTCATCACCGCCAAACAAGTATTATAAGAAATGCTGAAAGGTATTCTTTAAGAAGAGGAAGAAGGCCGAAACCAGTTTGGCTCAGTGAATAGAGCGTCGGCCTGCGGACTCAAGGGTCCCAGGTTCGATTCCGGTCAAGGGCATGTACCTTGGTTGCGGGCACATCCCCAGTAGGGGGTGTGCAAGAGGCAGCTGATCGATGTTTCTCTCTCATCGATGTTTCTAACTCTCTATCCCTCTCTCTTCCTCTCTGTAAAAAAATCAATAAAATATATTTTTTAAAAAAAAGAATAGGAAGAAGAAGAAAAAGGTAAAGATAAAAATTATGAACAACAAATACATATCTATCAACAAGTGAATTTAAAAATCAAGTGAAGAAAAAATCTGATGAACAGAATAAACTGGTGAATATAATAGAATCAGGGGCATAGAAAGGGAGTGGACTGTCAATCCTCAGGGGGAAAGGAGTGTGGGGGGTGCGGGAAGAGACTGGACAAAAATCTTACACCTATGGATGAGGACAGTGGGGGGGGGGTAAGGGCAGAGGGTGGGGTGGGAACTGGGTGGAGGGGAGCTATGGGGGGGAAAAAGAGGAACAATTTTAATAATCTGAACAATAAAGATTTATTTTAAAAAATAGATATTAGCTTGTGCCCTAGCCCGTTAGGCTCAGTGGATAGAGCGTCGGCCTGCAGACTGAAGGGTCCCAGGTTCGATTCCGGTCAAGGGCATGTACCGTGGTTGCGGGCACATCCCCAGTAGGGGGCGTGCAGGAGGCAGTGGTCGATGTTTCTCTCCTATAGATGTTCTGACTATCCCTCTCCCTTCTTCTCTGTAAAAAATCAATAAAATATATTTTTAAAAAGATATTAGCTTGTAAGAACATGTAATAAATAACTTCAAAATGCAAAGGGTATTTAATTTTAAAGTGTGCCTTTACATTTATGTAAAACGTTTTTTTGTACTCGTTCAATAGAAACTTATCTGGCCACTGGGTAAAGCTAGCAACAAAACTACTAGTCCACAATGTGTTAAATATCAATGTAGCCACTGATTGTTACAATTCAGTCCTCAAAAAAATTGTTAGAATGACAGATGAGTAGACCTTTGGTTTGGATGACAGCAAATCACTTCATAAATAGACTCAGATAAGAATCAGTGTTCCCCTACTCTCACCACCCCCACCCCCTTCTAACCACGGGGAAGGAATCACAATACGTTGCTGTCTCTATTATACATTTAATCTCAGCTAGACAGATTTCTGTATATTGACTTGATTTTCCCAGGTAGAAGAAAGAGAGCTGTGGCAATTGGATGACACAAAATCCAGTGTGTATCACTTCGAACCACAGTCAGATCAATGAAAGTCATAGCTCTGGACGGAACACTGGCTTCTGCTAGAGAGAGAGAGAGAGAGAGAGAGAGAGAGAGAGAGAGAGAGAGAGACATTGATGTGACAGAGATACATGGATTGGTTGCCTCCTGCATGGGCCTGACCAGGGCCAGAGATCAAACCTGCAAACAAGTCAAGTGCCCTTGACTGTAATTGACCTGGGACCCTCCAGTCCACAGTCTGATGCTCTATTCACTGAGTCAAACCAGCTATGGTTCAAATGTAATATTTGATTTAGCAAAAAGTTCAAACATATTTGGTTTGGACACTTGTCAATTCAATTTTATTAAATTAAATCCCTATTGTTCAGTTTATTACAGATGTTCCTCTTTTTTCCCCCCATAGCTCCCCTCCACCCGGTTCCCACCCCACCCTCTGCCCTTACCCCCGCCCCCCCCCCACTGTCCTCATCCATAGGTGTAAGATTTTTGTCCAGTCTCTTCCCGCACCCCCCACACTCCTTTCCCCCTGAGGATTGACAGTCCACTCCCTTTCTATGCCCCTGATTCTATTATATTCACCAGTTTATTCTGTTCATCAGATTTTTTCTTCACTTGATTTTTAAATTCACTTGTTGATAGATATGTATTTGTTGTTCATAATTTTTATCTTTACCTTTTTCTTCTTCTTCCTCTTCTTAAAGAATACCTTTTAGCATTTCTTATAATACTTGTTTGGCGGTGATGAACTCCTTTAGCTTTTTCTTATCTGTGAAGCTCTTTATCTGACCTTCAATTCTGAATGATAGCTTTTCTGGGTAGAGTAATCTTGGTTGTAGGTTCTTGCTATTCATCACTTTGAATATTTCTTTCCACTCCCATCTGGCCTGCAGTTTCTGTTGAGAAATCAGCTGACAATCGTTATGTGTGCTCCCTTGTAGGTAACTAACTTTTTCTCTTGCTGCTTTTAATATTCTCTCTTTGTCTTTTGCTCTTGGCATTTTAATTATGATGTGTCTTGGTGTGGTCCTCTTTGGATTCCTTTTGTTTGGGGTTCTTTGTGCTTCCTGGACTCGTAAGTCTATTTCTTTCACCAGGTGGGGAAGTTTTCTGTCATTATTTCTTCAAATAGGTTTTCAGTATCTTGCTCTCTCTCTCCTTCTGGCACCCCCATAATTCAGATGTTGGTACGCTTGAAGTTGTCCCAGATGCTCCTTACACTATCTTAATATTTTTGGATCCTTTTTGCTTTTTTCTTTTCTGGTTGGGTGTTTTTTGCTTCTTCGTATTTCAAATCTTTGACTTGATTCTTGCGGTCCTCTAGTCTGCTGTTGGATCTTTGTATACAATTTTTTATTTCAGTCAGAGTATGCTTAATTTCTAGTTGGTCCTTTTTCATATCCTCGAGGGTCTCACTAAATTTATCAGCCTTTTCTAGAAAATTCTTGAAAAACCTTATAACTGGTTTTGAACTCTATATCCAGTCGTTTGCTTTCCTCCATTTCTTTCATTTGTGACCTGTTTCTTTGTCTCTGCATTTTGGCTGCTTCCCTGAGTTGATAGAGTGGCTTTGTGTGCTAGGTGTCCTATAGGGCCCAGTGGCTCAGCCTCCCCAGTTACCTGAGGTGTGGACACTCTTGGTGCACCCCTTTGTGGGCTGTGTGCACACTCTTGTTGTAGTTAAGCCTTGATTGTTGTTGGTATCACTGGCAGGAATTGACCTCCAGGTCAATTGGCTGTGAGGATCAGCTGTGTCTAAGATGGGAGAACTTCTGTGCTGGAGACACCCTTATGAGACAAGACTTGCTTCAGTGAGGCTTTGATGCTCACTGAGTCTGCCCCCTGGAATGTGTCCCTTATGGATCTGAGGAGTTGTAATCTGGATGGTCCCACTCTGACCCCTGGGTACACTGGCTCTTGGATCTCCAAGGAGGTGCTAATTTAGCCTCTATCTGTGACCACCCAGCAGGAGCTATGGAGAGATCTGCAGATTCCTCTTCTTTGTTTGGGTTTTGGAGGTGCCCAGATGAGGCCCAGCTGTGAAGCAATGCAAGCTGCTGTGGGGCCTTGGCCCTTCTTTTGGATGTTCTGGATCTCTCTGACTCAGCTGCAGTTTGTTAGGTAAGTTTAGATTTCAAAGGACCTGGCCATTCATATGCAAAAGCCTCTATGCTCAGCTGGGCTGGGGCGGAGTCTCAGGGCAGAGCAACCAGCAATGGCTTTGTGGGACAGGATCTCAGCGTGGAGCAAACAGCTATGGCTTTCTGTCAGCCCTGCCCTAAGAGTCCCCCGGGTCTCAGTGTCCCCCGGTAATCACTGCAAGCACCTCTAAGAGAATGCCGCCCTGGAGTTTTGCCCACTGCCAGACAGTCCAGTTTCTCCTCGTATGGGTCTGGGTCCCCAGAGTCTCGCCCAGAAATGGAGTTCAGAGCAGTCGGGAGCTTGTGTCTCCCTGCAGATTGAGAAAGCCAGCTGCGTACTCAGTTGCCAGCCCTCTCTGCGCGCATGCCTCTGTATCTCTGCCTTCCGCAGCTCCTCTGAGTCTCAGTGTGCTTTTCTCTTTCCTTCTAATTGTAGAATTTCCACTCAGCTAGCCTCCCTGTGGTTCTGGATGATGTCTGTTTTGTCTTTTAGTTGTAGTTTTGAAATTGTTGTGTGAGGCAGCAGTTTAGGTGTTTACCTATGCTGCCATCTTGGTTTCTCACAAGCTAATATCTTTTTAAAGAATTCTCGTGATTGGCCACAAGCCTTAGAACAGAAAACACTCGAATTCTCTTGATCCATCCGAAATGTGTTAAGTATTACCATCTCATTCAGCAAGGAATCTGCATTTCCAGGAAACGCAAAGGCTAATTGATTTATACAGCCTATAACATCCTGTTCCTGAGATGGTCTACATCCTTGCTCATTAGAGTATGGTGTATGGACCAGGCATCACCTGGGAACTTATTAGAATTAAGGTTTCACCTCACATCTGCTGAGTCAGAACCTCTATTTTTAAAAATTTTCCAGAAAATTAGTAGGGGCATGATAATTTGAGAATAGCTGCTCTAAGCAACAAAATAAATTCCCAGTGTCACTGAACATGGGTTTCCTGCTTCAGTGAGGGGCCAAGCAGCTGGAATCAATCTACTTGTGGGAGGGTCTAGACAGCGATCTTCAAGCTGGTTACTCATCAGAATCACCGGGAGAGCATGTTTACAAAAACACAGACTTCAAGACGAAGGTCCAGGCCTCTTAGTCAGTGGCCCATTGTTCTGGAACCTAAATATAACCCTAATATTTTAGGTTCAGGTTGTGGTTGTAGTGGCCGAAGGCTTTACAGTTGCTAGAGGACACCTGTGGGGCCCAAGGTACTTCTGACCGGAGACTTGTCAATGAAGGAGGGCATTTCTTGGGGTCTAATTTGCATTTGAGATGGGAGATAGTCTAGACTTCCAATATCTATCTAAGCACAGTGGTTTGTTCTTATGAGTTACTCTGGAAGCAGCCAACAAAAATGGTCAAATGAATAATTTAACTTCCAGAAAATGCTATCATTTCATATACCATGATAGCCCTATGTCTGCATGAATCCTAATTAGAAATATGTGAATCCTTAAAGTAGCTCCTTACCTGCACAACTGAGTCTCTAGCATAAATTAGAAATGTGTGTTTTAAAAAATGTCTGAGAGCCTGGCAGGTGTGGCTCAGTGATTCAGCATTGACCTATGAACCAGGAGGTTAAGGTTCGATTCCTGGTCAGGGCACATGCCCGGCTTGTGGGCTCGTTCCCCAGTAGGGGACCTGCAGGAGGCAGCAGATCAATGATTCTCTCTCATCATTGATATTTCTATCTCTCTCTCCCTCTCCCTTCCTCTCTGAAATCAACTGGAGGCTTAAGAGTTCCGGGTTCGATTCTGATCAAGGGCACATGCCTGAGTTGCGGGCTTGATCCCCAGTGTGGGACATGCAGGAGGCAGCCAATCAATGATTCTCTCTCATCATTGATGTTTCTGACTCCCTCTCCATTCCTCTCTGAAATCAATAAAAATATATTTTAAAATAATAAAAATATTTTTTAAAAAATTAAAAAATGTATGAGGAATAAAATCATCCACAGAAATTTTTCTTCATTTTTGATAGATTTTCTATAAATTTTTCACAGTTATCAAATAGAATAAATAAATCAATAGATTTCAAATTCTGGTGTCTTCAGGAACATTTGTGTAACTGATTTTTAAAAATAGAAATGCTAGGGCAACACACCAACCCCAGAGATTATAATTCAATAAGTAACGACTCTGTAATACTCTCAAGTTTTAGAATTATTGAGTTAATTGATTAAATGTTTGTGCAAGTATATAAAAAGAAATTATATTACAATTTCATTATGTTTCTTTTTGTAGATTTAATCACAAAGATTGTCTTCGGCATAATTTCTTTTACATTATTGAAAAGTAAGAAATATTGTAACATAAGCACTGAGTTTTTATTAATTTAGTATTAATAATTTAGAGTCAGTATTTATTCCTATTAACATCGATCTTTTATAATATATGCATTTATTGCTATAAATTTACTTCTAGGCACTGCATCTTTAACTGCATCTCACAAATTTTGAAAAGTTGCATTTTCATTTTTATTTAGTTTGAAGTATTTTTAAATTTCTCTTAAGATTTCTTCTTTCACTCATGTATTACTTAGAATTGTATTGTTTATTCTCCACATATTTTGATAGTATTTTGGAATTATGATTATCTACTTGACTTCTCTGATAACTCCCTACCCAAACCAAGTAATGGTTTAATGTTTAAGTTTGAAAAGAGGAAAGATAAGTAATAAAAATATCTTTTTATAGGTCATATCTGAGGCATCGACCATCTAAAAACTTGGTAAGAAAACTATAATTTTATTAATCAGCCTAATATAGAAAATAACCAAAGCATTTTTCCTTTTCTAGAGAGTAAAATATAGTTGGAAAAAATATGGCTGCCCATTTAGAGTTGATTTCAGAAAAAAATTTCACCCTTTGCTTCAACTGTAAGTATATTCTACTAAAATTTGAACTTACTTTCAAAGTTTCAAAATAAAGGATGAATAGAGGGCTAATTAATCATGCATTTAATAATAAATATTTTTGAGCACCCAATATATGTGACTCTAGGTTTTCAGTACTAGTTAACTTAAGTTAGATAACCCATGGTTCCTGCATGTTGAGAGAGGTTACAATTTAGCACCTGAGACATAAATGGGTGAGAAAGCCGAGACTCTTCTCAGAGGTGTAGGCAGTCTCTTTTTTAAGAAATAAATGTTTTTATTGATTTCAGAGAGGAAGGAAGAGGAAGAGAGAGAAACATCCATGATGAGAATCATTGATCAGCTGCCTCCTGCATACCCACTACTGGGGATCAAGCCTGCAACCTGGGCATGTGCCCTGACAGGGAATTAAACCATGACCTCCTGGTTCATAGGTTGATGCTCAACCACTGAGCCATGCTGGCTGGGCTGTAGGCAGTCTCTTAACCCTCCCTTTCCCTCTCTAAATCGCGTCCCAAGCTCTACTGAAGATAGTTTGATAGAAACTACCTTCCTGGGGTAACATCTGACTTTTCTTTCTGTGGGCCAATAATAACAAAAGCTTGCAAGGAAAGAAACTATTACTAGTAAGGGAATAGTGAGAGTTCAAAAATATCTCTAACTTCATTCTTATAAACAGTATTTAAAATATTAAGTAAAAATGCTATGAGGAAGGCTTTTTCAAGTAATTTTATATTCATTTGCTTGCTTCTCTGACTTTATTCTTGATTTATGATTACAGAAGTCGCATAGCTTGTTACAAAAATTTAAAATACATAAAAAAGATAAATGATCATGTTTCTAATTGTTTTGCTGTTATAAATAAAATAATAGTGAATATCCACTTATGTACATGTTTGGACTCTAGTCCAGATATGCCATTAGGATGCATTACTGAAAGTAAAATCCTAGTGTAAAACATCAAAATTGTAGTCAAGGCATTCAGCTTCTGGGATCCCACAGGGTGGGTGGGTGTGGAGTAATGAGTCAGGAGCTCCAATTCAGTTTTGCCATCAAACCTGTCCCTGTGAGGATCCAAAAGGCCTCTGCCAGCATATCCCCCGACACACCCACACACCCACACACACACACTCCTCACCATGCAGGTGTAAGACTCCACGCTGTTTCCTCACCCTCCTACATCACCTCCTACAATCCCTCTGTCACGGGTCCTCTGAGCCTCCGGTTAGTCTGCTATCTTGTTTAGTTTGATCTTCTATACACCCACTCAGGCCACTGCTCCTCCTGGGCACCCCACACTCTTCCTCTCACCAATGCCCAGTGTACTTTGTTTACTTTATACTAGGGGCCCAGTGCACGAATTCGTGCACCTTGAAAGGAACTGTGGGCTGCCAGGCTGCGGTAGGCACAGGGGCGGGTCTTGACCCATCCTCCACGCCCCTGCCCGGCTCCTTCCACCACGAACCCCTGTCCCCTCTCTGCCCACAGCCCTGCTCCCATGCGCTGACAGCGCTGGCCCTACTTGCACCCACTGATGGCACGGAGCGACTGGGGACAGCGCCAGCAGTGGGTGCGAGTGGGGCCAGCACTGTAAACAGGTGCGAGGGGTGGCTGCTGCCCTGATCGATCGCCCCTTAGGAGGAGCAGGGGGAGGTGGAGAAGCCCCCAGGGGTGATCAGGGCCAGCAGCTGCCACTCGCATCCGCTGATGGCGCTGAGCGATGGGGACCAGCACCGGACACCGGCAGTAGGTGCGAGCAGTGGCTCAGGCAACGGCTGTGGGTGCGAGCAGGGCTGGCACTGGCCGTGGGTGTGAGCAGCGGCTCCAATGCCAGCAGCAGGTGCCAGTGCCGGGCAGGACCGTGGCGCGGGAGCAAAGAATTTTCAGTAACCACCAGAGGCTCTCCCCAATGACAGTGACCGGTGCCCCGCCTTGGTCTGGAGCCCCTGCTCACCTGCTCCATCATCCCGCTGCAGCCGACGCCCACCATGTTCCACACATGCCTCCTGGTGGTCAGTGCATGTCACAGCGACCAGTTGTTCGGTGGTTGTTCTGGTTGTTCCACCATTTGGTCAATTTGTATATTAGCCTTTTATTATATAGGATGGTGCCTCATCCCCCAGAGGTATGCTATTTTAATGTTCTCTCCCAGAGAAGCGCACTCTTCAGCTCACTTTATCATTATTAAACGGCTACTCTGCACTAATTACTGTGCTGGGCACTGGGAATTCAAAGGTAAATAAGACAGGATTGCTGCACTCAAGGGCTCAAGAGTCTGATGAATTAGATAAACACATGAGCGGGTAAGCTAAGTGGTATGATAGAAAGAAACAGTTGGGTGGTTGGCATTGAAGCTCAAAAGGAAAGAATCCAGCCTAGCTATGGAAGGAAGGGGGCTCTGGGGAATGTTGCCAGAGAGCATCCATTTGAGCTGAGCCACTGAGTCTTAAAGGATAATGGGCATTTAGCTGAAGGCAGGGGAAAGAAGAAGAGAGGTGAGGAAGGTAATCAATTCCATTGGGGAAGCCTTTTCAGCAAAAGTGATAGTTTGAGGAAGGATGTATAGTTCAGGTAGAGTCACGTAGGTTGGGCTCCCAGGGAGAAATGAAGTGTCCGAAGAAGAGGCTGAACAATGAGCCAGGTGGACTCAGATCCTGGAGGTCTTCCTCTCCATTCCTCCCATGGAGCACTCTGACCCACCACGTGCTCCAGCTAGTCCTCTCTGGGAAAAGTGCAGAAGATGAATTTCCAGGAAACAAGTCTGAGGACGCTCAGGTAGTAAAACTGTATAACCAAATTACTGAAATAGCAACAAGAAGAGGAATCATTTATGAGAAAATTAGCGATTATAATAGCAGGGCTTGCTCTGGCCAGTGTGGCTCACTTGGTTGGGTGTTATCCCATGCACTGAAAGGTTCCTGGTTCGATTCCTGGTCAGGACACATGCCCGGGTTGTGGGCTCAATCCCCAGTAGAGGGCATGCAGGAGGCAGCTGATCAATGTTTCATTCTCACATCAATGTCTCTCTCTCTCTCTCTCTCTCTCTTCCCCTCTCCTTTCCTCTCTATCTCTAAAAGTCAATAAAAAAAACTTAAAGAATAGATAGATAGATGATAGGTAGATAGGTAGATAGATAGATAGATAGATAGATAGATAGATAGATAGATAGACAGATAGATGATAGATAGATAGATAGATAGATAGATAGATAGATAGATAGATAGATGATAGATCTTAGGCAGGGCTTAATAAGTGATAGATGTGAATGGTAAGGATAAGAAAGTGAGGAAGATGAATGAGTCAAAGGTGATATCAGTCAGAAGAGATCTTCCACAAACTACCATCACCATATCCATTCATCTTCACACCTCTGTATCCATGAACTCTGTCTCCCTATCACCATAGATTAACTATATGCATATCTAAGGTCTGTCTGTCCATTTGTGAACTGTAGGTATCCCCACCCCTTTCCTAATTAAGAGCATTGCTCCAGAAATTGTCCCCTCTTTATCCTGCATCATCAACTTTACCCTCTGGTTTGCCATATAAATATGCAGTTCTTTCCCTCAACAAAAACAAAAACCTGCTCTTGACCCCACTACCCCTTTAGCTACTATATTCACTGTCATCAATTCTTCTATTCTCTCCCATATCCCTGTCAGTCAGACTTTTACCCCCACCACTTCATTGGCCCTGCTTGCCAGTGTGACCAATGGCCTCCAAATTGCTAAACCCAAGGGTCAGTTCTCTGGTCTAACCTCACTTTATCTCATTAACAAGAATGACACATTTGATCATTCCCTTCTACTTGAAATATTTTCTTCCATCGGCTTCAGGATATTGCATTCTCCTGCTTTTCCTGCTTCCTCACTGGTAGCTACTCCTTAATTTCATAGTTTCTCCCTCCCCTCCCCCCATGACCTCTTAATATTGAAATGCCCAAGATTCAGGGCTTTCTTTTTTGTTAATCCTCACCCAAGAATATTTTTCCATTGATTTTTAGAGAGTGGAAGAGAGAGGGAAAGACAGAGAGAAATATTGATGTGAGAGAAACACATTGATTGGTTGCCTCCTGCACCAGCCCGGACCAGGGCCCGGGCCAGGGAGGAGCCTGCAACCGAGGTACGTGCCCTTGACCGGAATCGAACCTGGGACCCTTCAGTCTGCAGGCTGATGCTCTATCCACTGAGCCAAACCAGTTAGGCTCAAGGCTTTCTTTTCTCTGTCTCATCTTGTTCTTCTTGTAGTCTCATCTAGTCTCATGGACCTGAATGTCTCAATATACTGATAAACCCCCCAAACTCTTATCTCCAGTCTGACTATTTCCCCTTGCATTAGTCAAACATGCATTAGTCAAATATGGCCAGATTATGCTGCAGTAACAAATAAATTCTAGCATCTCAGTGTTTCCCTCTTTTCATGTTATAGTCTGACATGTATCATAGCTACATATGTGGTTATGGCTTCCTATGTTACCACTATGAAAAAAAGAAGACTGGAGGATTGCATTAGATGTCTTAAAGGGCCAGCCTAGCCATGGTTTACACCACTTCCACACATATGTTATCTGGGACCTAATGCCATGGCCCCAGTCTAACTCCAAGGAGGGCTAGAAAATGTAAACAGCCACAAGGGTATTTGGTGAGCACTAAAAGTTTCTGCAAATTCCTGAACTCCAGGGCCATAAATTCACTTAGGTGTTGAACAGATATAATATCATTTTTCTACTTAGATAGTGAATAGAGCTTTCAAACTTACCCTGATCAAAACTGAACTCTTGATCTTTCCCTCAAAAACCACTCTATCAATAATAGCCTTCCTCATTTAGACGGAGAGCAACTCCATTCTTCTGGTATCATTTCTCCTCTAATCTATCCATAACGTCAATGCAATTCCAATAAAAATCCCATCAGAGTTGTCAGCGGAATGTGACCAGCAGATCCTATAAGTTATACAGAAAACAATGGGCCAAAAACCGTCAGACAAATATGTTCCAGAATTCAATTTCAAGAAATAGCAAAGTAATTTTTATTTGACATTCACTCTGTCCAATAACAATGACCTATGCTCTTAACAAAAATGTAATACATCATTGTGCAGATGCACTGGAGAGCAAAACCACATGACCCTTGAAAAAGGGAAGATTTCTAAGTGAGAGTGTTCTCTGAGGTCACCCCCCAGTTTGGGGCAGGGTACAAGGGAGCAGGGCTTTAACAGAAAGTGACGGTCCCACTGGATTTAAGAGACAGACATTGAAGTCTGGGACTGCAAAACAGCTGTAAATTTAGATTTTAAAAATCTCAGAAAGGCCCTAACCAGTTTGGCTCAGTGGATAGAGTGTCGGCCTGCGGACTCAAGGGTCCCAAGGTTCGATTCTGGTCAAGGGCATGTACCTTGGTTGCAGGCACATGCCCAGTGGGGAGTGTGCAGGATGCAGCTGATCGATGTTTCTCTCTCATTGATGTTTCTAGCTCTCTATCCCTCTTCCTTCCTCTCTGTAAAAAGTCAATAAAATATATTTTTTTTATTTTTTTAAATGAATCTTTATTGTTCAGATTACAATTGTTTCTCCTTTTTCCCCCCATATCTCCCACCACCCAGTTCCCACCCCCCCTCTGCCCTTACCTCCCCCCCACTGTCCTTATCCATAGGTGTATGATTTTTGTCCAGTCTCTTCCCATACCCCCCACACAGACACCCCTTTCCCCCTGAGAATTATCAATCCATTCCCATTCTATGCCTCTGATTCTATTAAGTTCACCAGTTTATTCTGTTCCTCAGATTTTTAATTCACTTGATTTTTAGATTCACTTGTTGATAGATATGTATTTGTTGTTCATAATTTTTATCTTTCTTCTTCTTTTTCCTCTTTTTAAAGAATACCTTTCAGCATTTCATATAATACTGGTTTAGTGGTTATGAACTCCTTTAGCTTTTTCTTATCTGTGAAGCTCTTTATCTGCCCTTCAATTCTGAATGATAGCTTTGCTGGGTAGAGTAGTCTTGGTTGTAGGTTCCTGCTATTCATCACTTTGAATATTTCTTGCCACTCCCGTCTGGCCTGCATGGTTTCTGTTGAGAAATTAGCTGATAATCGTATGGGAG
Organism: Cnephaeus nilssonii; assembly: GCF_951640355.1. Classification (NCBI taxonomy): domain Eukaryota; kingdom Metazoa; phylum Chordata; class Mammalia; order Chiroptera; family Vespertilionidae; genus Cnephaeus; species Cnephaeus nilssonii. The sequence goes on along the minus strand of NC_137094.1, from coordinate 6,295,121 downwards.
CTCCCTTGTAGGTAACTAACTGTTTTTCTCTTGCTGCTTGTAAGATTCTCTCTTTGTCTTTTGCCCTTGGCATTTTAATTATGATGTGTCTTGGTGTGGTCCTCTTTGGATTCCTCTTGTTTGGGGTTCTGTGTGCTTCCTGGACTTGTAAGTCTATTTCTTTCATCAGGTGGGGGAAGTTTTCATTCATTATTTCTTCAAATAGGTTTTCAGCATCTTGCTCTCTCTCTTCTTCTGGCACCCCCATAATTCTGATGTTGGTTCGCTTGAAGTTGTCCCAGAGGCTTCTTACACTATCTTCAACTTTCTGAATTCTCTTCTCTTCATACTTCTCTGGAGCAGTGTCCTTGGCCTCTTTGTATTCCAAATCTTTGAGTTGATGCTTGCGATCCTCTAGTCTGCTGTTGGGTCTCTGTATAATATTTTTTATCTCAGTCAGTGTATGTTTAATTTCTAGTTGGTCCTTTTTCATATCTTCGAGGGTCTCATTGAATTTATCGGCCTTTTCCATGAAATTCTTGAAAAACCTTATAACCGTGGTTTTGAACTCTATGTCCAGTCGCTTGTTCTCCTCCATTTCTTTGGTTTGTGATCTGTTTCCTTGCCTCCTCATTTCGCTGCTTCCCTGAATTGGTAGGGTAGCTTTGTGTACTAGATGTCCTATTGGTTCAATGGGTCAGCCTCTCAGTTACTTGAGGTGGACACTCTTGGTGTACCCTTGTGTACTGTGTGTCCCCCAGCAGGAGCTACAGCAAGAACTAGTTTTCTCCTCCTTTGCTTGGGCGGTTTTGGAGCAGTCTGACTGGAGCTGCAGTTTATTTGGTTAAGCTGCCACAGAACAGGCCATTTATATGCAAAAGCCGCTGTGTGGAGCCTGGGCGGGTTTGTAGAATGTGCGGGGCGGGATCTCAGGGCGTCCCTAGGCTGGGGCGTGGCCAACGGCAATGGCTGGCGTCAGCCGTCTCTGCCTTTCCACGTTTCCAAGTCCCTGCGCCCCGCGTTCCAGCGCAGTAAAACAATGATTGCTGGGCGCACCTCTGCAAAAAAGTCACTCTCACTTTCTGACCCGATGGCCGAGAGTCCAGCTTTTCCCCGTAGGTGTCTGGGTCCCCCGCGAGTCCCCAGAAACTGGGTTTCAGAGTGATCGGGAGCTTGTCTCCCTGCGGGTTGAAGAAAAACCGCGCGCCCAGTCGCCCGCCGCCAGCCTGATTCGCGCGCCTCCATACCTCAGCTTTTCAGCGTTTGTGCTCCTTTCTCTCCTTAGTTGTAAATCTTCCACTCAGCCAGCTTTCCCGTGGTTCTGGGTGGTAGACGTTTTGTCTTTTAGTTGTATTTTTGAAATTGTTGTTCGAGGCAGCAGATTAGTTGTTTAACCATGCCGCCATCTTGGTTCCTTCCCTCAATAAAATATATTTTAAAAGATCTCAGAAAGGACAGTCACATAGAGGGGAGCAACAGAAATATGGAAAACTCTTACCTCAAATTCTTGGCTAACTCTTAAACTGTGTTTGTACAAGGAGAGGAAGCAGAGATTTCAACAGCTAGCTGATGCTAAGAGAGAAAGTTTGGTGTGTAAGTCCCACCACCTTGCTTAGAGGGTATTGGAGAACACACCTGATGGATTCCATTTAAACCGAAAGGGTGACCTCTGATAAGTAAGCTAAAGACAAAATGCTATGCCCTAGGATTTAAGGCCAAAACTAAACATTTTTAAAGCCCTACAAATCCTAAAATTAAGCCTTAACAGGATCAGGGAGATCCAATCATTATTTATCTTTCTTCCAGAACAAAAAAAAAAAAAAGAAAAAGGAAACCCTTTTAGAGGAAAATAACAAAACCTAGAGTCTCAACAATGTATAATTTTAAATGTTTGGTACAAAATAAAAAATTACTAGACATCCAAAGAAGCAGGAAAATGACCCATAATCAATAAAAGGCGCTGAAAGTAACAGACTACAGATGACCCAGGCTCTGGCTGGCAATAGCATAAAAGGACTTTAATATAGAAAATATTAAATTTAAAAATAAAATTAATAGGATGGTTTAATGGCAATTGGGTAAAGCAGATAAGAGGATTAGTGAAATTATCCAAATGGTACCACAGTGGAAGCATTTTTTTCTAGAGGTAACTTACTTGTATCTTTGCTCCCGGGAATCACTTAACAAAGCTTCTTGCCTCCAATTCTCTTAGGATAATCAACCAAATATTAGAGGCTCACTACAGAGGGACAGAACAATAGGCTCGGTATCCAGTTCAACTGAATTATAGCAATACATACGTGATAACAGAGTGTTCAATTAGGTATTTATGAGGGCAAATTTGGGTGCTTATTAATTAAGCTTTTTGAAGCAGGCAGACGGGCAGTCCCTGGGAAATTAGCCTGTAGTCTAGGACACAGATTACCTTACCTCTATAGAGAATGGCTCAGGAACAAGGCTGGGCAGAATTTTACAGATAAAAGGACAACAGATTCACCATCAAACACTAGCAAGAATGAAGCAAGTCCTAGGAGTATGGTCCAGCTGGCAATGCAAGTCATCCCAGCTGCCTTTTTGCTTTCTCAACGCCCAGGATAATCCCTCCCAAACTAAAATGTGGTGCCACAGAATCCACCCTGCTCTACTCTGAGGCAGGGAGTTCAAGAACAGGCATTATGGCTATTTTAGGGGCACTCGGGATTTGTTTTCATCAAATACTAGAGGCCCAGTGCACAAAATTCTTTCACGGACAGGGTCCCTAGGCCTGGTCAGCGATCAGGGCTGATCGGGACCTTCTGGCTGCCATCCAGGACCTTCCTTCATTCCGCGACACCCCCTGGTGATCAACGCACATCATAAGGAGCGATCGAACTCCCAGTCTCCTGGTTGAACTCCCAGTCTCCCATTGAACTCCCGAGGGACAATTTGCATATTGGGCTTTTATATATATAGATGGGAAGACACATAGACAGAAATGACTGTCGTGAAGGAAGACACTTATTCTACACACTGATCCCAAGAAACAGGAGGCACAGCAGGTCATATAGGGCCACATGGGAAGCACCAGGGTCGTTAGAAGCAAAGGGAATGAGGGGAAGCTGGGGCGAGACACTTTCCAGTGTTTTCTGTGGGAATGACTGGATAAGGAGGGTAAAGCAGGCTTAGGATTGTCTGTTTTGAAAAATGTGAGCAGGCTCGGGGCCTAAGAGCTGCCCCTAGTTGTCTGACACCTGGCCCTGGGTGATTAGAGCAGTTGGATAGTGGCTCGGAGTATGAGCACCCAGGAAGGAGGTGGTTGTGGTGGGAGCTCTGGGTTGGTTGATTTGCATAAGAAAGGCATGCTCAAAGGCAAATTATTTGCTATCTCTACAAATTAATTAACCCTGGGAGGGTCAGTCCCTCCAGGGTCACAAGGCCCAGGATTGAAATCATGTGTCTGCAGCGTCAGCAGAGAGGTCTCTCCTTCCCAAAAGTAGAAGTTGCAGAAGGAAGTCGCAATTATAAGGCAGTTAGTTGCCAACTAGTGCCATTTCTAAATTTCCCAGATTTTAGTAATACTATATCTTCTATTAGTGAACATTAATGAAAATAATCCATGCTTACCCAGGCAAGTATTTTTGTCCCATAATCTCAATGGAATAAATAAAATATTACCTAAGATCATTTAAAAATATATTTATTAAATTGATTGGGATGATATTGGTCAACGTGAACATACAGATTTCAGATGTGGGTTTCTATGTTGCATGATCTGTATTTTGCATCGGGTGCCCACCACCCAAAGTCAAATATTCTCCCGTCACCGAATATTAGGACTCCGAAACCCAGAAAGTAGGAGTCATGCAATTTATCCTATTGCCACTAGATGGCACTGTAGCTTATTGTTTTTTGTGAGTGTTAAAAGATGCCAGCTCAGAGTTCAAGATCCTTTTCATTGAAATAAAACATATGGCTTTGCAACTAGTCTCAGTCATTCAAAAAATCTGACCGCTTATAGAAGATGCAATCAAGCATGCTGCACCTTCTGAAGTTCTAGAATTAGAGCTTTACTAAAGCCTGACCCAAATCTCTGAAACTGTTTACAAAATTGTGTATATTCCCACACATGTGTTAGTTCTCTATGACTTTCCTTCCGCTCCAAGAACTAGTCCGCTACTCGTTACTCACATCTGATCTCTCTTTATGATTTCTAATAAAAATTCAGATGAAAATGAAATAGCTTCTCAAATACCACTTTCTGACACTTAAACTTTTTCTGCCCAGTTGGGACAATAACTGCTTTTTATAAACAGGAGTGGATGGTAGCAATTTGTAGCTGGCCTGGGAAGCCAGATAAAATAACTGCAAAGTCAGGCAGAGAACTGGGCGGTGAATAAGGAGACGCCAGCAAGGATCTGTTGTTTTTTATGAATAGACACAGAGGTGGGACCCAGAAAATACATCAGACACTGAGGCATCCTCCCTGAGCCCAAGGTCCTACATGAAATGCCCATCCCAGGAGTGTGGGGGACAATTCCATTGAGAAAAACAAGCAATAACTGACAAAGAAGGAAGACTCAGAATGATTTTAAATCAGTCACAAGCTCTAGTTAGCAAAAGTGTGCCTTTATCAATACCTGAACTGTAACTTTGGTCTCAAGTCCCTATTTTTAAATATATATATATGTGTGGGTGTGTGTGGGTGTGTATGTATGGATAGATAGATAGATAGATAGATAGATAGATAGATAGATAGATTTCAGAGAGGAAGGGAGAGGGAGAGAGCAATAGAAACATCAATGATGAGAGAGAGGCATTGACTGGCTGCCTCCTGCACACCCCCTACTGGGGATCAAGCCTGCAACCCGGGCATGTGCCCTGACCCAGAATCAAACCTTGACCTCCTGATTCATAGGTCAACACTCAACCACTGAGCCACGCCAGCCGGGATCAAGTCCTTATTTCTTAATGATAGCAGGAAAAAAATCATCTTACTAATTTGAAATAACACATCTCTTTTAAAACTCACTGAGTTTGGGGTAAATACTCTGACCTCAATGGGGCCTGTGTCTCAGGCGCCTGTGTCAGGAGTGGGCAGCCTGTCCGTGTGGGACCACGTGCTGGCACCTGCTGCTGGCGGGAGTCCTCACGTGTCCCTGAGCATGCGCAGTGCGTGACCATCATCACTCCAGGAGCTTCTGATGACTCCTGCTTCTCAGCCCACCCCCGTTCTCCTGCGGGCAGCTAACCCTCTGACCCCAGTGTCACCTCCAGCCGCCTCCTCCAGGGAGACCTGCAGCATCTCCATCCTCACGGTGGTCATTCTGTGCGTTAATTCCCGGGGACATACTAGGCCACACTGGATATTCGTTGATTAAATGACACCAGGGGATCTTGCTCTGCCCTCCCTCCCTCCATCGCTCACTTCCATCTTTCTCCCTGCTGCCAGCCTGCTCGCAGGGCCCCGGCCACCCTCGCCTTACCAATACCTGGTTCCTGTCAAGCAAAGAGAAGTTACGGCTCCAACTGTTAAAAAACAAACAAACAAAAAAAATCTGCTTCGTTACTGTCTGGTGTGTTCTGAGAGCTGAAGGAAACCCACACAGTAGGTACGGTGATGGTTTCACAGATAGGAGCTGAAGGAACTTCCCCAGATCACAAAGCTGTTCAGTGATCAGGACAGGATTTAAACCTAAGCCCGTCCAACTCGAAAACCGGAGCTCTCGATCCCTCTATTCCACTGGAAAACGAAACCAGCCACTGAAAATTAATGTATGAAAAAAGTCATTGTCATGTGAAACCACCTTAAAGGGGTCAGAAGAAATGAAATAACGTTTATAGTAGGATGATGCAATGGTGTTTTGTGTTTGCTGTTTTACAGATACAATGAAAATGGCTACATCGAAGATGTGGAAGTAAATTTCATCGTGTGGGAGATCCACGGCAGGGATGACTACACCTTTAACATCACTATGAAGAAGGTACGCCATCCTAGAATTAAATAGAATTCAGCATGCAATCAGACATGTCTTTCTATTTTAAACCTATATATAAATTACCTAAGGAAAATAAAACCAGCCTGCTGAGGGTAGGAAAAAAGAAGCATATAACCTCTATAGCCTATGACTGCTAAAATTAATTTACGAAAAAGAAGTCATTGTCACATAAAACAGACTTACAGAGGTTAGAAAAAAATAAAATAATATTTATAGTAGCATGATGCAATTATAGATCAATACTTCCTTTTCTCGCCACACTATATTTAATGTTGGAGAATTTATGAGTCTGCCTCTGGCTTCCAGACATTGATCACATTTGTGCTAAATCAGACAGACACTCTCCCGGCTTCACCTCACTTGAGTTGTTTGCATCATGTGACTCGCTGACCTTGACTTCGCTGTCCGCACTCTCTCCCGGTTTCCCTGCATCTTCCACGCCTGGTGGAGCGTGGCCTGCACAGTGAATCTCCCTTATTCTGCCTTTCACCCTGCAGGCCACGGCACAAAGGCCTGGCCACCCCCACTCCCACGTCCCTCCCAGCCGCCCCTGCGTGGGGCTTTCTGCCGGTGAGAGGGCATCATGACGGAGCTTCTCTAGAAGTTACAGCATTGATTCCTGAGAGTCCCCAGAGAGCGCATGCGCAAACGAAGCCCAAGTGACCTGCTCCTTCCAAAGTAACTCTCTCCCCCATCAGAGACCTTAATTCTCCGAGAAGGACCACCCAGCAGCTGGCAGCTGAGAAACCTCCTCCCACCTGCTGCCCCGCGTCCCCCCCACCCCCCAGTACTACTGCCAGAACTAATTGCCCTTTAATTAGGTACCAAACATAATGCGTCGCACCACACATTCCTCCTGCGCTTGTTGAACACTCAGTATGTAAGTCCTTCTGTTCTCCTTTCCCACCCCAGTCCCATCCTGAAACTATTCTATCCTTGGCCCAGGCTCCCATTACTCTCCAGCTTCTCAAACTTTCCCAGTGCACCTTAGGGGTCAATGCTCTGAAGGCCTTCAATATGCCTTCCTCACAGGATATCATTTTCCCTCTTTTCCTACCAAATCCTAGTTTTCTCTCACGGCTGAGCTTGTGGGATGGATTTTCTCCCTAATCCACAGTATTATTCCCAGACTAGAGGCCCAGTGCATGAAATTCGTGCGGGGGGCGGGGGGTGTCCCTCAGCCCAGTCTGCACCCTCTCCAATCTGGGATCCCTCTCACAATCTAGGACTGCTGGCTCCCAACTGCTCGCCTGCCTGCCTTCCTGATTGCCCCTAACCGCTTCTGCCTGCCAGCCTGATCACCCCCTAACCACTCCCCTACCAGTCTCATTGATGCCTAACTGCTCCTCTGCCAGCCTGATTGCCCCTAACTGCCCTCCCCTGCAGGCTTGATCACCCCCAACTGCCCTCCCTTGCAGGCCTGGTCCCTCCCAACTGCCCTCCCCTGCTGGCCATCTTGTGGTGGCCATCTTGTGTCCAGATGGGGGCAGCCATCTTTGACCACATAGGGGCAGCCATCTTGTGTGTTGGAGTGATGGTCAATTTGCATATTACTCTTTTATTAGATAGGATTGTCTCCTCACCCTAAGTAAAACGTCGTTTGTCATCCATTGTCATCTACCCCATCCCTACTTGTGACTGTCAGATACTCAGACTCAGTGGTTTCTCCACCTGCCCTGAGGAGAGTCACGGTGGACTCCTGAGTTTCCCCAGCCATCAGGCAGGGTCACTGTGGGAGGGAAGAAGCTTTCTGAGCAGGGCCTGCATTTTCCAGCCCTGTTTGTGTGGAGCTGGGGCCTGTGACTGGGTCTCACCACTGGACTAGGAGCAGAGGTGATACATGTCATTTTCAGGATGAAGTGCTTAAGGAGGCACCACATGAACCTCCATGCTTCCTGTCTTCCTTCACATGTCAATATATTGCAGCAACAATGAAACATGGAGTATTTGAGAGCTGCGTGAATGGATCTAGTGAGGGGGACTTCAAGGAGCCACCAGACAGAAAAGTCCTGAGTTCCTGATTTACTTCTTTGTGATCCAAAAAAAAACAATCTAACCAGGGACGACTGTGTGGTCAAGAATTAAACTTTTAACATGTAAATCTGAGAGTTGGGGGTTATTATTGCAGCAGAGCAGAAATGATCTCAACTAATAATATCACTGCCCCTACCGAAATTATATTTAAACTCACACATTTCAGTCTCTGATCGCAACCCCCCAGTTCTCTCATTGTTACTCCCACTACTTCCCTGACTCTTGCTTTTTCTCACACAATCTAGGTACCCATTATACTGAACCCTATGCTTTCTCCCTCTCTACCCCTCCCATTTTTCTTCCTTTCTTTTCCTATATAATTTAAGCAAGGGGTGCATATGTAGGCTGGAAGAAGTTAGACAAAAATCCTGAATTTGTATAAGACTCAATATAAACTCACGTGGTATTAGATATTGACCTGGATATAAATATATGAATATCATATTTTTATAGAGAGAAATAGATAAATTTTTTCTACTCTGTCTTTTAAGATCCCTGGAAACATAACTAATCAGTAGCAGTAAGTATCCTCAGTATCCAGATTGTTGTCTTGAAATAGCATTTCCCACTAGAAGTACTTGGAGATTCTTAGATGAATGACTGATTCCAACCGGAGGGAGGAAATGTACAAGATGAACTTGCAATAGTTCAGCATACCCAATAGCAAGGAAGTATCCAAGCCTGCTAGTAACTAGAAGTCAACATGAAGAGGTTCCTATAGGCCAAAGATGGGACAAGTTGAGCTTTATTAGGATTGTTATTGGAATGGGTCAACACCATTAAATATGTTAAATCTATGAGCTCATAATGGTTTTTTTAAGTTCACCTTTGGAGATTGTTAGCAAACCAATTCCTTATTTTGAAAACTGGCAAATACAGAGAGAGAAACAAATATTCATCCTACCTTCCTCAAATAAACGGTACCAGTGGTTCACCAAAGAATAGATGAGAGGAAGCATCTCTTATAAGATTATTACAGTTCACACATGAAAAAAGGCAGAATTAGAATATCACCACTTTACAACCCAAATAATAGAGGTTGTTATAAATAAATTTATCTCAACCAATTTGCCAGTGGACAAATGGATAAAATAAACAAATGCCAAAGCTTCTTGTATTCCAAGAAAAAAAATAGAAATCTCTAATCCAACTTACTTTGTGAATCCAAGAGAACCTTAAAACAAAACAGAATTATGAGACAATCTCACTCATGACCATTGATATAAAATACCAAAACAAACTAGTAACAAAACTCATCAATATAATAAAAATATTATATCCTGCCCTGGCTGGTGTGGCTCAATTGGTTGGGCATCATCCCATGCACCAAAAGGTTGCCAGTTCAATTCCAGGGCAGGGCACATTCCTAGGTTTCGGACTTGATCCCCAGTAGGGGTTGTGCAGGAAGCAGCTGATTGATGTTTCACTCTCTCTCTCTTAAAAAAAAAAAAAAATCAATAAACAAACCAAGTTTTGTTCATTTCACATAGAAGAGTTGAAAATCAAAGTAATCCACTATATTATCAGAATAAAGAAAAGGTATAAGATTATTATAATAGTTGATGAAATGTTATTTGATTTAAAATTATCATCCATATATAACATTCTTTTTATTTATTTATTTATTCATTTATTTATTTATTTATTGCTTTTCAGAGAGGAAGGGAGAAGGGGAGAGAGATAGGAACATTAATGATGAGAGAGAATTATCAATCAGCTGCCTCCTGCACGCCCCACACTGGGATCAAGCTGGCAACCTGGTCATCTGCCCTGACCGGGAATTGAACCTGGGACCCTTCAGTCCGCAGGCCGATCCTCTATCCACTGAGCCAAACTGGCTAGGGCTAACATTATTTTTAAAATAAATCTTAGAAAATTATAAATAGATGTTAACTTCCTTAATCTAATAAAATATAGATTTTAAAAACTCTATAGAAAACATCATACTTAAGGTGAAAATTTGAAAACCTGAAATCAGGAATGAAATAAGAGTGCCAATTACTACTACTTCAGTACAATATTGTTCCTGATCTTTGTAAAGGGGCAAACTATAAACAATAAAACTATGTAAAAAGTAAAAAGATTGGAAAGGAAAAACTGAAACTGTCATATTCAAAGGTAACATAACTGTTCATGTGAAACAGTTCAAATTAAATTAATTTAAGAAGTTCTCTCCATACAAGGTCAATATACAGAAGTCTATTGTTTCTCTGTATATCAGCAAACATTTAAATAATTAAAACATTTTTTAAATATACTTTTCAATGGCATTAAAATATATGAAGTACTTATGAATAAATTGATATACTATATATATATATATCTTGACAGAGTGGTTGTTTAAATGAGGCCCAGACGTGGAAGTCAATGACCACGCTTAACAAGGACCTCCCATTAGAAGAAGTTTGGGGACCTGAGGTAAGAAAAATTTTACCTTGCAAACTGCTTTACTTATTTATTTATATTATATCATTTTATTACTTTCAGAGAGAGGAAGGGAGAGGGAAAGAGAGAGAGAAACATCAATGATGAGAGAGAATCATTGATGGGCTGCCTCCTGCATGCCCCACATTGGGGATCGAGCCCTCCAGGCATGTGCCCTGCCTGGGAATTGAACCTTGACCTCCTGGTTCATAGTTCAACCCTCAAACACTGAGCTACACTGTCCAGGCAGAAGAACATTTCTTAATGCCAATTACCAACCCTAGACCGTTTTTAATTTTTTGCAATTGAATTTTCTTAAATGTAAATTAATGTATGTTATTTGGAGAATCAAATCATATCTCATGAATAAAAAGTGACAGAGAAGGTACCTCAGCCTATAAAATGTTCACCCTAAAATCAGAATGTTACTTTGCTTCTGCATCAGAATCTATGCATGTCAAGACAAAGATATATACAAATGATGTGTATTGTCCTCTGTATTCCAAACGTTCCACTCTCCATCCACTACTCCCTAACTTTCCAGCAACATAACTCTAGAACAAGCATGTCAAACTCGGGGCCCACGGGTCGCATGCAACCCACAATGAATATTTCTGCAGCCTAGTCAATATAACGGTATGTAAGAAACATTTTTTTAAAAATGTCACAACTTAATTTTTACAATATTCTGTTATACATCATGTACACTAATAAAAGAGAAATACGCAAATTGTCACTTCGCAACACCCACCAGCCAATCAGGAGTGAGTATGCAAATTAACCTGACAAAGATGGCAGCAGCCCCGCCCCCCAGCTGCTCTGGGCCTCTGGGCAGCATGCATGCATGCGAGGAGCAGCCAGCGGGGCTGGACGTCTGCTATGAGGGAGAGGGCGGCGGGGGGGGGGGGGTATCCTTGGTAATCCATAGGTTTTATCAAACTGACAAAAGGACCCACATAAAAAACTTATACACACACACACAATAAGTTTAGGAAACCCTGATATAGAGACAAAAAGAGGAGAACTAAACGCTGGGTCATTCAACTGTTTAGAGATTGGGGAAATGAGAAGGGGCAAAGGAGATGAAAGAGGAATAATCCAAGAAGCAGGAAGAAAGCCAGGTAAATGTGGTGTTCCAGACAGACATCATGTAAAGCAAGTCTCGTGGGAGGGAGGGATCAACTGTGTCAATTCCACACTAAGACAGGTCAACTATGATGAGCATTGAAAACTGGCCATTTACTTTAGCAGCATGGAGCTAACTAGTAACCATGAAGGATCCATTTAGGTGGCAGTGTGAGAGGCAAAAACTTACCGAAGTGGGTTTAATTAACAGGGCAAAAACGAATTCAAAGCAGCAAGAATGGCCATCTCTGCTGAAGAGTTTTGCGGTAAAGGGGAGAATGACATAGTGTAGTAGCTAGAGAGCAAGAGGTGGAGAGAGGGTCTTATTTTTTTACTAAGATGAGACAAACAACCACATGTTAAAGAAAATTTATGGTGCTTCCATTAACATCTCAAGCTTAACATGTCCCAAACTGAGCTTCTACTGTCCACCCCGCACACATACCCCAACGTCCTTCCCGCCTCGGTGAGTGGGAATTCCATCCTCCAGCTTGAGCAGGAAAGAAGCCTCTGAGCAGCATCGCACGCCCACATTTGGTCTTTCGGGAAATCTGTTGGCTCTTCCTTCAAAGTCTATTCTGAATTCGGTCATTCCTTACCACCCTCCTCACCCCCAATTGCCACCACCCTGCTCCTCCATCACCAGCCATCTGGGTTAGAACAGCAACATCCCTACTAGTAGGTCTCCCTGCTTCAGTCTTGCCCACCAGGAATCTAGTCACAACACAGCAGCTAGAGTTCCTTCCAAAACATAAATGAGAACATGTCACTCTTCTGCTCAAAACCATTCAATGTTCCCATCTCTGTTACAGCAAAGCCTTTATTATTTGCTATGCCCCGCCCCTATGACTAGCCAGCTTCCTCCTCCAGGTCTTTACTTAAAAAGAAACTAATTAAAAAAAAAATCAACTAGTCAAGCCCAGCTAGTGTGTTTCAGTGGTTGAACATTGATCTATGAGCCAGGAGGCCACGGTTTGATTCTGTCAGGGCACGGGTCCAGGTTGCGGGCTCCATCCCCAGTGTGGGGTGTGCAGGAGGCAGCCGATCAATGATTCTCTCTCATCACTGATGTTTTGGTTTTGTTGTTGTAGTTGTTTTAATACATGTTTATTGATTTTAGAGAGGAAGGGAGAGGGAAAGACAGAGAGAGATAGAAACATCAATGATGAGAGAGAATCACTGGGGATAGAGCCCACAACCCCGGCATGTGTCCTTGACCGAAATCAAACCCAGGACCTTTCAGTCCTCAGGCCGACGCTCTATCCACTGAGCCAAACCAGTTTGGGCTCATCATTGATGTTTTCATCTCTCTCTCCCTCTCCCTTCCTCTCTGAAATCAATAAAAAATACATTTTAAAAGAAATCAACTAGTCAATGAAGACTTCCCTGGCCACTCTCTAAAAAAGTTAACCATCACCCCATGACAGTCCATATCTCTCTTCCCAATTTTCTTTAATGTCATTAGCATTTGTCACTCACTGACACATTGGGTATGTAGTCTGCCTATTTATCCAATTTATTGTCTGGCTCCCCAACTGGAATATAAGCTGCATAAGCGAACAAAATTGTGTGTGTTTTGTTCACTGCTGTATCCCCACCATCTACCCATTATGAGTGCTCAATAAATATCTGTGGAACTAATTAATGGAGTATAGTCATCTACCTTTTTATAGAGTATTAATTCCACTATTAAGAAAGGATAAGGAATTAAACTAGTCATGGAGTCAGTTAAAAAGAAAACTTGCCCTATGACTTTTGTTGAAGGGTCTGGGGTTGAGGATAGGTGTGACACTCTATTTGCCAAAATCTCACAAAGGGCACCCAAAGGTTCTAAGATTTTGCCAAAATAACACATTACTTGAAGCAATGTGCCACCTGTTAATTAACAGTCCTGGAGTGTGCCCAGTCAGTATGCTACAGTGTAGTGGTTCTCAGATGTTAATGCATATCAGAATCACCTAGGGCAGTGGTCTGCAAACTGCGGCTCGCGAGCCATATGCGGCTCTTTGGCCCCTTGAGTGTGGCTCTTCCACAAAATACCACAGCCTGGAAGAGTCTATTTTGAAGAAGTGGCGTTAGAAGAAATCTAAGTTTAAAAAATTTGGCTCTGAAAAGAAATTTCAATCGTTGTACTGTTGATATTTGGCTCTGTTGACTAATGAGTTTGCTGACCACTGACTAGGGGACTTGCTAGAACAGGTCTCTGGACCCTACCTCCAACGTTGCTGGTTCAACAGATCTGGAGAGGGGCCCCAAAATCTGCAGTTCTAACAAGTTCACAGGTGATGCTGCTACTGCTGATCTGGGCACCACGTTTTAGAAGCAGTGAAATAGTGGCTTACATTCAAGGAGGGTTTGGAGTGCCCGCACCAGGCCCTAAATACTCACTCCTACTGTATGGAGACACAAAGCTCTCCACCAGAAGGGGGCATGCAGTCTGGAGTCTGAATGTAATAGAACGCAGGTACCTGCAAAGACTAGCTATGTCTGGGTGAGCAAAGCTACCCTTCCTGAGGGTGTATTAACTGAACATGGCCACCAGCGGCGCTCTCTCCCTGAAACATGTATTTGGAATGAAATAGCATTCTAGCTCCTGGAGCCGCGCTGATTGCTACATAGTCCTGACCCTGCAGGGATGAATAGCCTGCATAAAAGATCTGGGAGGTAACTCTAAAGATGTAAATTCTCAGAAGAAAAACTGAAGGACTCAAAAGGAAGAGTGACATTTTCACAGGTTCTTCCAAGTTAACGTTAGAGCTTGAGAAGGAAAGGGAGAACGTGGGTACTGAATTGTTGGCTACACACACACAGCTCAAGACAGGATTCACGTTTCTAGACGTGGCTGACACACTATTCCGGGAAGTCCTCGGCCAGAAAGGAGGCGTACTTCACGAGGCTAGGGAAGATTTGTTTTCTCAGAGGCTAGATGGCTTGACCAAGTGGGTTTTTGTCTTTGTTTCCTGTTCAGAACTATAAGCACTGTTTTTCTTATGCTATTGGGAAACCCGGAGACTTGAGTCAACCATACGAGATTATCAACAAGTCTAACCGTAACCATTTGGTTTGGCCTATGCACCGTACTGGGATGTATGTGTTTCGAGTGAAGATCCTGGATCCAAACTATAGGTGAATATAAATGTTTTATTACAATCATTTTAGCATTAATTCCTCAAAATTAAATTTTCATTTTTTAATTTAAATTTAATTGATTGGGGTGACATCCTATCTAATAAAGAGGGAATATGCTATTGACCGTCATGCCCTCACAAAGATGGCAGTGCCCACAGCCAATAAGGAAGGAATATGCTAATTGACTGTCACACCCTCAAAGATGGCGGTGCCCAGTCCCCTCAGCCTCGCCGGGATGGCAGGCACGCAGCACAGCCGGGCCCACCCCGAGGCGGGTCCAGCCGCTCTGCACGCCTGCCTCCGAAGTCCCCCAGTCCCCTCAGCCCCCCAGCCGCCCAGGGCTGGCCCGAGGTGCAGACAAGCTTCAGATGGCGGCTGCCCAGCCACCCAGGGCCACCCGAGGCTCAGGTAACCAGGGCCAGCTGAGGCTTGCGCTGCAGGCAGTGGCAGCAGCAGAGGTGTGATGGGGGCGTCACCTTTCCCTGATCGCTGGGTCGCCTCCTGCCCCTGAGGGCTCCCAGACTGTGAGAGGGGGCAGGCCGTGCTGAGAAACCACCCTCCAGTGCATGAATTTTTATGCACCAGGCCTCTAATTGGTTAATAAAATTATATAGGTTTCAGGTGTACAATTCCTAATACACCATCTATATATTGTACTAGTAGCCCTGCACACAAATCCATGCTCCAGTAGCTCGCCAATGGCTCGCTGCCACCCTCCAGTAGCTCTATGCCCGCTGCCCTGCCCTCCTGTAGCTTCCACCTCCCCCCTTTCCTCCTCATAGCTTGCTGCCCTGCCCCCTCCTGTAGCTCTCCCCCGCCCACTTGTAGCCAGTAGCTCACTACCTCCTGTAGCTCTCTGCCTGCTGCCCCGCCTTCCTGTAGCTCCCTCCACTCTCCCCCCGCCCCTCATAGCTTGCTACCCTGCCCGCTCCTGTAGCTCTCCACCACCTGCTTGTAGCTCACTGCTCCACCCTCCTGCTGATACGTGATCCGGTAGTTACACGGTCAGTCATCACACTTCACGGCATAACGACCATTTGCATATTACATCTTTATTATATAGGATTGTGTGTTCATCATCCCAAATCAAGTCTTCTTCCATTTTCCCCCCATACCCTCTTCTACCTTCCCCACCCCTTCTCCTCTGGTAATCACCATGCTGTTGTCTGTGTTAATTTAATTTGATTTGGTGTCGCCTCGATATTCAATTTTTGTTATGATTTACATATTTGCTTTCTAATTTTTGTAGCAATCACAATAAGCATTCTTTGGGGGTGGGAGATAATATTTCATGTTAAACATTAATTAATCAATTCACAATTACTATGTTCCTTGGTTATGATAGATGCAAATATAACATAAGCACAATCTCAGCCTTCAAGGTACTTATAATTAAACTGGTTGGGGAAGAAGGAGTGGGGAAGACACACAAACCAAGGGAGGTTAAATCAGAGCAATACTGAGATATTTTCAAATATAATAATTTGTATTATTAATGAGCAGAATAATAATTCAAAGATGGGAAATATCAATGCTATTTTGAGAATTGGAAGAAAACTTCATGGAGAATAAGGAACATTGGTAGAATTTACATTGTCAGAGGACTAGAATACACCCTTCAGAAACCACGCTAATAATGAAATGTCTATGGCTTGTGGATCATGAAGGAAGGTGGAAAACACCTTGAGTGAGGAAGGTAGAAAACAAAGGAGGTAGACTAAGGTAAGGCATAATGTTGAAGTCGATTTCAAACCATGTCCTAGAGAGCCTCCTTAGCATCTTTACAAGGGGAGTGTTGTGATGAAAGTAAGTTCCTAAAATAATTAGCCTGAGAAGAGCACAAAGAATGGTATAACTATTACACACAATATTTTATCCAGGGGTGGGGAAGAACAATTCCACAGATAATTTGTTTAAAGGAATAATGACAAGATAGAATAAAATTTCTATTGCACTCTGCAAAGTCCAATAAATAAGTTACACAAAGACATGACAATATCACTAAGCCAAGAGGGAAGGAGATTCCTAGTAGGAAGAATGAAAGATATAGGTCCAATACGGTGGTGTTCAGTGGCATGTGAACCATGAGGAGTTCGCCCAGTTCCAGGAATGACTAAGGTGATGAGGGCGACTGATGACAGGACAGGACATGAATTAAACACTATGGTTAGAACAGCTCTCTCTGCAGGAAAAAATGATGCCAGCCAAATCTGTAAACAACTTTATGAGTTTGATGAGGCTCATGTCAGTAGGGACAAAGTCATAAAAGATTGTACAGCTCAGACTTCATCAGCATTAAAACACCTCCGAGAAGAGAGAGAAAAGAATCTGGACAATTTCATGTTATTAAAGCAACTTAGAAAAGAACAGACAAAGTTGAAATGGATACGGTCAGAACTGAATGTTGAAGAAGTGGTAAATGACAGGAGCTGGAAGGTGTTTGATGAACGATGCCAAATTCTTTTTTTTTTTTTTAATATATTTTATTGATTTTTTACAGAGAGGAAGAGAGAGGGATAGAGAGTTAGAAACATCGATGATAGAGAAACATCGATCAGCTGCCTCTTGCACAACCCCTACCGGGGATGTGCCTGCAACCAAGGTACATGCCCTTGACCGGAATCGAACCTGGGACCCTTTAGTCCGCAGACCAACGCTCTATCCACTGAGCCAAACCGGTTTCGGCGAACGCTGCCGAATTCATTCAAGCCTCCAAAGAATGAATAAAAAGATTTTTTTTTTTTTAATAAAAAGGACCAGGTCATCTCATAAAAGCTAAGCATGACATATATCAACAAGGCGGGCTTCCTAGGATGATTTCTGAGCCAACAGTCCAAGACCTTTAGTTGATTTCAGCCCCACTTAGCTAAGACCTCAAGTATAAATAATTCTGATAATTATGAAGAAATCAACGGCTATTTTACACTGGTTCTGTTAAAAAATATTTTGTAGCTATTAAAATAATTTTCTGACTTAGCAGAAAGAATAAAAAATGTCATAGAGTCTGGGCTCACTATTAACCGAAGAGTTCCACAAAACACTATTTCAAAAAGATACCTGTACCTCCATGTTTATTGCAGCAATAGCCAAGACTTGAAAGCCACCTAAGTGTCCATCAATGGATGAATGGATAAGTAAAATGTGGTACATATATACAATGGAATATTACTCAGCTATAAAAAAAGAAAATCTTCCCATTTCAACATCATGGATGGACCTTGAGGACATTGTGCTAGAAAGTCTACTTCGAGTCTTTTTTTTAAACATATTTTCATTTTTATTTTTTAATATATTTTTATTGATTTCAGAGAGGAAGGGGGAGGGAGAGATAGAAACTTCATTGATGAGAGAGAATCACTGATTGGCTGCCTCCTGCATGCCCCCCACCCACCCTTACTGAAGATCAAGCTCACAACCCAGGCATGTGTCCTTGATTGGAGTCAAACCCAGGACTCTTCAGTCTGCAATGCTGACACTCCATCCACTGAGCCAAACCAGCAAGGGCGCTTTGAGTCTTAATTTTGCACTAGTAGCTATGCAGTCTTACGCAAATTGCTTTGTCTCTTTGAGGTTATTTCTTTGTCTGTAAAATGAGTCAATAATACCTATTTTATAGTATTCTGGGGATTAAATGAAGTACCTGGGTTAAAAATCCCTAACATTGCTGGGCACTCAATAAAAAAGTTCCTTCTCCTTTCTTCCTCCGACATAAAGGTAGGTAAAATCATATTATTAATGTTTATTTAGCTATATCCTGTCTCATTTCGAGCAATATGCTAAATTATAAGAGAGACTCAGTAACTTTAGAAATAATAACACAGTTTCATATATTGACTTCCTAACATTCTCAGCTTCCTGAAGGAGTTAGCCTACATCAGGTAAACATCACATGCACTTTGATCAGGAACCTTGAATTCAAATCCCAGCTCTACTACTAACAACTGTGTAAACATTTATAAGTAGCTTAACCCCGTGGTCGGCAAACTGCGGCTCGAGAGCCACATACGGCTCTTTGGCCCCTTGAGTGTGGCTCTTCCACAAAATACCATGGCCTGGGCGAGTCTATTTTGAAGAAGTGGCGTTAGAAGAAGTTTAAGTTTAAAAAATTTGGCTCTTAAAAGAAATTTCAATCGTACTGTTGATATTTGGCTCGGTTGACGAATGAGTTTGCCAACCACTGCCCTAACCTATCTGAGTCTCCATTTCCTCATCTAAAAGGAACAGTTGCTATAAATTTGGTACATTGCCTGGTACATAGCAAATACTCAATTAGTATTATTTGCAATAAGTGTTAATGATAAAAAATAACTTTATTATTTTTGTCAATACTTATTATTGTTAATTATTATTAATATCGTTATTGCGTTTGTCTTGGGAACCACTATCAAAATGGTGTAAAACTATTAGCAGGTCGGTGAGGTTGTAGTGACCCAGCTTGAGGAATTCTGTAGCACACACATGGAAAAATCATCACTGCTGTTATATAAATGTATCTGTTATCTCCTTTGTCAAGATTATACTAAGATTATACATGATTTGATCATTACCATAGAGATGTGGAGGGAGCCTTAATATATTGTACTTAATTTAATCTTTAATATTGTTTTTCTAATTTGCAGTTTCTGTAACCTAACAGCTTTCTTTGCAGTAGAGACCTATGGAGTGATTCCCAGGTAATCATTGTGCCTAATCACGCTTTAAAGAAAGAAGTTGTAAAAGACACAGGTGGTAGCTAAAAAGGAAAAGCCCCTCACCCATTTTCCTGGGACCTAATATTTCTGCCCTATATGCCGTCCTAGACATTGTATCTGTTGCACCAGGGACCCAGCAGGAGGGAACTCCTGAGAAGTGTTACTACCGCTAGTTTCCTCTTTTTAAAATATATATAAATATATTTTTAATTGATTTCAGAGAGGAGGGAAGAGGGAGGGAGGGAGGGAGAGAGAGAGAGAGAGAGAGAGAGAGAGAGAGAGAGAGAGAGAGAGAGAAATCAATGATGAGAGAGAATTATTGACCAGCTGTCTCCTTCATGCCCACACTAGGGATCCAGCCTGGAACTCAGGTATGTGCCCTGACCAAGAATTGAACCATGACCTCCTGGTTCATAGGTCATGCTCAACCACTGAGCCACGCCAGCCAGGCTGGGTTCCCCTTTTATTCCATCATCCTCTACAGCTACCTTCTTCCCATAAAACATGTCTTTCAACTCCACCTCGAGGGTAGCAGGTACACTGGCAGTGGGACTGAGAGGGGACAGTGGCTGTGCCCACACAGACCCTGAATCAGCCCTAGGCCAATGGCCATTGTCTCAATACACCCAGGTAACTGGCTGTAAAAGCATTTCCCTGGACTCCATGCCAGTTTCTTTGGAGAGCAGAAGAAAAAGTCTTATGTTAATACTAGAGGCCCAGTGCATGAAATCTGTGCACGGGTAGGATCCCTAGTGGCTGCCAACTTCCAGCTGCCAGCTGCTGGCTGGGGCCTCCCTTCCCTGGCTGCCAGCTGCTGGCCAGGGCCTTCCTTTGTTCCATGCCACCCCCAAGTGGTCATCACACATCATAGCGAGTGATGGAACTCCCAGTCGGTTTAACTCCCGAGGGGACATTTTGCATATTAGCTTTTATATATTTAGATGAAAGTTGGGACCACAAATGACTTTGCTCCTCTGTCCTGGGCCCGATTTTATTTTTGTTTATTTTGGGTTGTTTTTTTTTTTTGTAAAATGTTAAACAAACGTGCAAGACAAGTCATTAATTATAGCCCTACTTTAAATATTACTGAGTCCTCAATTTGTTGCACTGATGGGAGGTTAATGGTGCGAATAATCTGCAAATGAGAAGAGCCATGTGTTGTTTCTAAGTAACTTTGGGAAACAGGCTTTGCCTTTTTGCAGCAGCCTCTCATGCTATTGATCATACTGTCTATTTTCCTGCCTGGTCAGCCTCAACCACTAAAAGGTAAACAGTTCGAGGGGGGACAAGATGTCTTACTCACCTTTGTTCTCTGTCAGTGGAATAGTAGCTAGCAATTCAGAAATTGTTTGACTAACTAAATTAACCAAAGTGAACAATCATTTCTAATGACTTTTTTTTTTAATTTCAGTCCAAATGGCTACCTGGTTTTTTCTTTCCTCTTTCTCCTGATGCTACTGTTCTTCAGTATTCTAACTTTTAGCTACTTCCATTACATGAGGATCTACAGACATCTTTATGAACCAACTGACAAAAGAAAACAGAAGAATAATTAGGAAAAAATGAAAGTTTGTTTACTATGGATACATATATGTAGGAATATACTCAGAGTATAAATATATATTTTATTTATATTGAGAACATGTGTTTGACCAAGAAGTACTAAGAATAAAAGTTCATAGTATCATCAAATTCAAGATCTGAAAAATGTTCCTAAATTATCCAAAACACAAATATTTTCATGTATATCTCGTATTATAAAATTAATTCTTAATGTGTTTGCATTTATCTTTTAAAAAATATATTTTTATTGATTTCCATAGAGAGAGGAAGGGGGAGGGCTAGAGAGATAGAAACATCGATGAGAAAGGAAGTCATCAGTTGGCTGCCTCCTGTACAGCTCCCACTGGGAATCAAGCTGCCCTGGCACATTGGTTGTGCCCTGAGGGGTCCGGAAAAAGGGAAGTTACAAGTTACCCTGACATTCCAAAGGTATGTTATCATAGACTAGAGGCCCAATGCAAGAATTCATGCAAAGAATGGGCCTTCCTTCCCCTGGCTGCCGGCACTGCCTTTGCTCTGGCCCAGAGCCGCCTTTCTGCCTTCCCATGCTGCCCAGAGGCCCGGAGCTGCTGGGACGGTGCGTAATGCCTGTGTTGTCGCCATGGCGACAATGCAAGCATCCCGCTCCCAGCCGCTCGGCGCCTGAGTATACAAATTAACTTGCCATCTTTGTTGGGTTAATTTGCATACTCACTCCTGATTGGCTGGTGGGTGTCACGAAGGTACTGTCAGTTTGCATCTTTCTCTTTTATTAGTGTAGATGCAAAAAGACAATAGACTCAGTCAAGGTCAAAGTTGATCTTTGTCAGGGAAGATACCTGTCTATGACATGACTACCCACCATTAGACTGCTTTTCAAGTTTTAATTTCAGACCATCCTTTGTGGTTACTGTAGGTCTCTGAGTTTGCAAAGCCGCCATGTAGGGCCTTCCCTATGTTAGTCAGTCAGCATGTGGCCCCTTTTTGTCAACAAATGTTTGACTGGAACAGTAAGATACAGAGAAGAAAACATGGGCACTAAACTTGTAGACCTTGAAGTGCTGGTTTTGTGAATTAGAATGCCAAAGGCAAGGGGAATGAAATAAAAAATAAACAACTGGTATTTCCTTCTTTACACGGAATTTATTAGCAACCTTGCTCAATACAAGAGAGTCATTGGCTAGGCCCTGAAGATAGTTTTCACAGGAAGTCTGCCACAAAGGAATTTGGCCTGTTTCATGGCCATTGAGCAGAGTACCAAGGTTGCTTGGTTTCCTTGGAGCTAAGTCATCTTAGATATGAATGAAAAGGAACTATCTCAAAATCTGGTCTGGATATGTGATTTTTTAATATATTGATGAGTTTTATTTGCTACTATTTTGTTTAGGTGTTTTATATAAATGATCAGGAGCAAGACTGTCCCATGTGAAAGGAAGATCAGAAACAGTTCACACTCACATGGTCAACAACATTCAATTACCTGCTGATCCTACAGAATTCCCTGTAAACATCCTCATACAGATAACCAACAGCAAACCAAGTTCCTGTCTGATCTGGTCACAGGGTTTGGGCCCCACCTCCCATTGTACCGATTAAGAATGAAACAGGCCCTGGCTGGTTTGGCTCAGTGGATAGATTGTCAGCCTGTGGACTTAAGGGTCCCAGGTTCCATTCCAGTCAAGGGCACATGCCCTGGTTGTGGGATCGATCCCCAGTAGGGGGCATGCGGAGGCAGCCGATCAATGATTCTCATCATTGATGATGTATCTCTCCCTCTCCTTCATCTCTGAAATCAAATATATATATATATATGTAATGAAACAGGTAATGGGGCAGCTGATTACCCAAATTTCAACAAGGATGATCTCTACCTTAGCACCAACATGGAATAATTCTCCTGCAGACACATGAAACACAGGATAGACAGGTAAGCTATGTTTAACCTAGCCAGGGAAAATTATATACCTCTGCCAAGGTGATTACCACTCCAGATACAGAGTAGCTTTGCCTACCTGGACAGTGACTGCAACCCCTACAGTCAAAGATTGGTCAAAGATCAATCACATTTCACTGCCATACCAACAAGCTTAAAAAGTCACTTCATAACTAGAGACATCTAAGACAAAAATCACCATTATTCTCTGAATCCCAGCTATGTTTTCTCCTCAGCTAGCTGACAATTTTAAAAGTTTGTCCACAACTTTGTCTGAGGACAGTCAATTAACAGTCATGAATACAGCACTTACTGTCACTCAACACTGCCTGGAGTTCAACCCTATTTTCCTAGTATATTTGTTTTTCCTATTTTATACCTTCTTCTCTCTTCAAATTCCTTCCACTCCACCTCTCCCCTCTCTAACTCTCCACTGATCATCTTGCCTCTTATTCATTGAGAAAATAAAAGCAAATCAGAAAAAAAAACCATTTCCCCATTCCCAAATGTCTAACCTACTTCCATTTGTCTCTGTATCTTCTAGGCCATCACTATGCACCTGTATCTACCTTACATGCTGTCACTATGAATGAAGCATCCCTCCTACTGGTCAACCTCTACACTTCCTGCCACTTGTGCACTGGAGGATCTCTTCTTACCTTGCCCTTGGGAACCTCGCCCTCTCTCCTAGATCACCAAGTTCTCTCTTTACATACAAGTATACTTTAGTATTCTCATCTTTAAAATGTCCTCCATTGACCACACAGCCCGATCCCATTTGTGCCCTAGCTGCTATAGTCTCCATTTCTTCACCTTACATTCACTCCTCAAACCATTCTAGATGTTCTTTGGACCTCACCCCTCCCCGGAGACTGCTCATGTCAAGGCTACCAGTAACCTTCACATTGCTAAATCTGTCTTGTGGCTTTTGTGTTACCATGTTCCCCAGCCACACGGTTCCTCTTCCTTCTCTACTTGACCTGTAAATGAAGGGTCTAAGAGTTTTCTCTTTGGCCCCTTTCTCTTTACACCTTTTCCTACGTAATCCAATCAGTCCCACAGCTTCATTTATCCAAATGCCCATTGACATGACAGATGTCTAAAAGGCACCTCCAGCCCTAGCTGGTTTGGCTCAATGGATAGAGCGGACCGAAAGGTTCAATTCTGGTCAAGAGCATGTACCACGGTTGCAGGCTCCTCCTTGGCCTGGGCCCTAGTGAGGGCGTGTGCAGGAGGCAACCAATCGATGTGTTTCTCTCACATTGATATTTCTGTCTTTCCCTCTCTCTCCCACTCTCTCTCTAAAAATCAATGGGAAAATATCCTTGGGCGAGGATTAAAAAATAAATAAATCCTGTATAATAAAGAGGTGATATGCAAATTGACCCTCACACCTTCACACAAGATGGCCACCCCCATGTGGTCAAAGATGGCCACCACAAGATGGCCGGCAGGGAAGGGTAGTTGTGAGCGATCAAGCCAGCAGGAGAGGGCAGCTGGGGTGGGACCAGGCCTGCAGGGGAGGGCAGTTAGCGACAACCAGGCCGGCAGGGGAGGGCAGTTATGGGTGACTGGGCTGGCAGGGGAGGGCAGTTGGGGGCAACCAGGCCTGCAGGGGAGGGTAGTTAGGGGCAACCAGGGTGGCAGGGGAGAGCAGTTGGGTGGAGGACCAGGCCTGCAAGGGAGGGCAGTTAGGGGTGACCAGGCCTGCAGGGGAGGGCAGTTGGGGGCAATCGGGCCAGCAAGGGAGCAGTTAGGCATTGATCAGGCTGGCAGGGGAGTGGTTGGGGGGTGATCAGGCTGGCAGGCAGGTGAGCGGTTGGGAGCCAGCAGTCCCGGATTGTGAGAGGGATGTCCAACTGCCTAAACCGGCAGTCGGACATCCCCCGAGGGGTCCCAGATTGGAGTGTGTGCAGGCTGGGCTGAGGGACACCCCCCCCCCCAGTGCACGAATTTCATGCACCAGGCCTCTAGTAAATAAATAAATGGCACCTCCAACTTAACATGACCAAACCGTAACTCCTGACTTTCCTCCTACCGACCTGTTCTTCCCAATTTTCACATCTTATAAATGGCACCACCATCCTCACAATTTCCCAAGTTGAAAATCTAGAAGTTATCCTTGAATGTTCTCTCCCTAATAAACTCAACACCCAACCCATTAGCAAGTCTAATATACCCTACTTCCAAAATATTCCAAAGCTCTCTAATTTTGTGTCCCCCACAACCCCAATATCCGAACTACCTTTTGGTGTGCACTTATGGAACGGTTTCCTAATTAGTTGAATCAATTAGGTTTGTGGTTTCCTATTAATGGGATACTTGTCCCCTGATATTTATAGGGCTGCCTTTTTGTCATTCAGATCTCAGCTTAAAACTCACTTTGGCAAAAGACCTTCACGCTGCAGCCACTCTAAGATTACTCTCAATCAGTTCATCCTATTTCTCTGCAAAGCACAAACCACCAATATTTTGTTTGTCCTCCTTCCTGTTTATTACTGTATTTCCCAGGGCCTACAACACGGCCTGGCACATGGCAGATACAACAAATATTTGTTAAATGCATTCAAAAGCACCAACTGTGTGCTAGGGTTAGGTTAATCTGAGTTTCGTTTCATCAGGACAATTTCATAAAATGTAAAATTCCACATTGAGGATTAACTGGATGTATGTTACACCCCACCCACCACCAGTGACCTGCCTACCTTTATTCCCCATCCCCTCCCCTTGCAAAAAAAAAAAAAAAAAAAGGGATTTGGATAATAAGGTCATTGCTGCGATCTTTTGCCACATTTCGTTATCTTCACCAGGCTCCACGCGACAAAACTAGCATCACCAGGACCAATGAAAAGGGGTCGAATATCGAGGACCTCACCCCGCAGCCAAGGGCGGGCCGCAAAGGATCAGGGGCAGATTCCCAAGCACTGAATGCTGGGAACTGTAGTCTCCCGGGAAACCCTAGTCTGATAGGGTCGGGACCCGCGCAGCATGCTGGGAGTTGTAGTCAAGGCCTGGAAAGAACCCCGCGACGAAGGACCGTAATTGTTGAGACTCCGCCTCCGCGCTTAGGCACGCAGCGGGTGACCCCACTGCATGCTGGTAACTGTAGTTTCCCCGGAACTCCGCTCCCCGAGGTGGAGAGACGCGGGGGCTGCGCCATTTTAGGTCCGAGGTGCGGCCGCGGAAAGAGAAACGCCGGCGGGCTGAGCTCGGGCGCCGGGCCGGCTCCGCCCTCGGAGCTCCCGGCGCCCGCCCCTCGCCAGGCCCCGCCCTCCCCCACGTGTCTGCCGCCCGGGGGAGGTGCCTGAGCCCGAGCGGGCAGCCAGCAGTCGGCCCCGTCGGCGCGGAGGTCTTGTCGGCGGCGTCCTGGAGCGGCCCGGCCTCCCGATGCTCCCGCGCCGGCTGCCGCGGGCCGGGCTGCGCGCTTAGTGCCCGGCTCCGGCCCTGAGGCGGCCGCGGGGCGGGGCGGAGCGGCCTCGGCCCCGCGGAGACCGAGCGGCTGGGGGCGAGGCGGCGGCCGCGGGCAGGAGGATGGGGGCCAACCAGTTGGTGGTGCTCAACGTGTACGACATGGTGAGTGCGGCGCGGCCCGCTCCCCTGGCGCGCGGCTCGGACCCCGGCCCCGCGCCCCCGCCCCCCGCGGACGCCCGGGTGGGGGAGGGGAGCGGCGTGGTTTTCCAGTCCTCGAGGGCGTCGGTGCTGCCCGGCGCGCCGAGGGCTGCGGCCACGGCTCGGGTCGACGGGGGTCGCCCTCGGGCCCCCGCTCGGCGCGGACCCCGGCCCTGGGCCCGGCACCCGGCCGAGGAGTGTCCTTCCGGCCCGGCTTCCCTCGCGGGTCCGACCTCCGACTCGCAGCGCAGGGACCCCGGGTGCCCCCCCGGCCCCGGCCCCCCTCGGTTGCCGGCCCTCCCTCCCGGGTCCGCCGCACCACACCTCCGTTCACGCCCCGTCTCCAGCACTCCCAGCCCCTCCGAAAGTCCACCCAGTCCCCGCCGTCGGGGGCCGGGCCGCTCTCTCCCTCCGGAGGCGCTCGGAGCCCACCCCCTGGGGCTGACATTCTCCCCGAAAACAGCCCCGCCGAGGTATTGAGAGGACGGTGGCGCCTCTCCCGGAGCGGGGGGACCCCCGTCCCGGTGATGCAACAGGTGCCTGGCGTGACCCCGGGAGCGGGGCGGGGGGCCGGCGCGTCGGGTCACCCGCTTGGGAGCCCTGCGCGCGGGCCGGGTCAGGGCGCGGGAATCCCCCGGCCGAGCGGAGCCGGAGCGGCGGGGTCGCCGGGGTTTGTGCGCTTTGGGCGGTGAGCGCTCGGTTCGTCCTTGACTCGTCTCCCCCGAAGTTACTGTCAGCGGCGCGGCGCCTGTGAAAGTCCCCTCCGCCGTCTGTGTCGGCTTCACGGCGCCGGAGAGCCCGAGGCCTCCAGGTCAGAGGCCCTGGTTCCCAGGCACAGGCCTGAACTTTTTCCTTTTTCTTCCCTTTGCTGACGAGGTGACGCCGCGGGGAGAAGGGAGCTGTGTGGGGGGGCCTGGAGGCCGCCTAGGGCTGGAGGTGGGCTCCCCGTTGAGTTCCCGTAAGAGCTCGGAGGTTAACATGCTGAGAAGCGTGAAACGTGATCACCTGGCAGAGGAGAAGCATCAGAACCAGAGAGCCTGGAAAGACATGGCCCTGTGTCAGGTTTTTGGCCTGTGTCCGGTTCAGAACTCTCTATATTTAAACTTGGTTTTTTCTTCTTCATGACCTACAGTCGGCACTTAGTAGGTTATACATACATATATATATATATAATATATTTTTACTGATTGCAGAGAGGAAGGGAGAGAGAGAGAGAAACATCAATGATGAGAGAGAATCACTGATTGGCTGCCCCCTGCTCGCCCCACACAGGGGTTAGAGCCCGCAGTCCGGGCATGTGCCCTTGACCGGAATCGAACCCAGGATCCTTCAGGCCACAGGCCAACGCTCTATCCACTGAGCCAAACCCACTAGGGCTGAAACCACTATATTTTAAAGGACTATTCTAAGAGACATTAACACTGTTAACTAGTTCCTCACATCACCTTTGTACAGAGGAAGCAGGTGGAGAAAAGGGTAACTAAAAACAGGGAGGGGCTGGAATTTCCAGGCCACGGTCTGATTCATTATCTTCTCTACTAATTCCCGTTTTTCATTTCTTACGTATTGCTTTGTCCTGTCAACAGGAGAAGTACATGACTGTTTATCAAAATGGTCAAGAGTTGAATTATTAGGCTTCTAATAAGCTTGCTTTTGTATGTTCTTTTGGGGGCTTCAGTTTGTGATTGTTTCATGCCACCAATTCAGCAGTCTACACTTATGGAAGTATGACCCTCTAGAAGTCACAAAAGTGAATTGATTGTCCTTGTTTAAGGAACTTAGAGTGTCATAGGAGAGGTACAATGGTAGTAACAATTCAGAATAGAAGAGCATGATTTGGATAAGAGCATAACAAGAAGTTAAGGAAGGGCTGGCTCCACGAGGCTGTAGGATGAGGAAACAGGGAAAGGTACAGGGGGAACGTGGAGGAGGGGTCGGAGCTCTGCCGCAGAAACTGCCAGCCTGGGGGAAAGGCAGGGGCAGGAAGCACGGGTTGGATTTGGAAATAGCAGCTGGTCCAGAGTAACAAGAGGGTAGGATACAGGAAAGGAGACACTGAAAGTTCGATTAGAACTCTTCTTAGTTTGGGGCTGGAATGAAGGGTTTGGGGGGCCGGGTCTGTGAGCCAGGGGGACCCACTTTAAGGTGTTGTGGTCCAGAGCAGCATGATCAGAGTTGCGTTTTAGAATTGTGACCAGTGGATTGAGGGGCAAATTTGTGTCTATTACACTCACGTTGCTCAAGCCCGTACTGGATTTTGAGACCTTTTGCTTGATGTCAAGGCCATGTTCCTTTACCTTTGGTAGTGCTTCCTGCTCCTCTGGGCCCTTTGATGAGGGTTGCTGTCGTCTGTTGTAAACATGCGCTAATAATCACTGTCTCTAGGGACCTCTTGCCATGCATCCTGTGCCTCTTGTCTGAGACGGCCACCTGCTCCTCTTTGCCAGGTTGGGAGCTGCTGGTCATTTCTTTCCCCCGTAACTGCCACGTGCGCAGTCGTTGTACGAGGATCACCTGTGTTACCTTCCTCTGGAGGAGGAGCAGCATCCTCAGGAGGTTACCTCATCTACACAGCGCTGTAAATCACTGCTTGCCACCTTCCCAGTGATTATGTTTCTCTGTACTTCGGGGTAACCTGCCACCAATAAAACACGTCCTGGAGTTCCTTTCCGAGTCTTGGGAATGAGGTTGTTCACACACTCCCAGGTGACTGGCCTACATTGTGAAGCAGGTGATTCAGATCAGTCTCAGGTGCTGGGACAGTCTGGCGTGTAGTCACTCCAGCACAAGCTCTTCATTGGTCGTAGTTCCAGATTATGTGCTTTCGTATTATCTTGGCTACTAATGAATTTTTATAAAGTCAGCATATGCAGTAGTGTGATGATGTTTGTAGATTGTCAAACAATTTTCTTCCTGTTTTTATTTTTTAATATATTTTTATTGATATTCTTCCTTTTTGAAATAGTATCTGTACATCTTCAAAGTCTTAATAGAAAGTAAACACACTTTCTAGAACTCTTCAAATAAGGAAATTTTGGTCTGCTCTCCATTCTTTTGCCCCCCACCCCCATCCCACCCCCCTCACCACCCCAGTGTCCTCCATTAGACTCTGCCAAGGAAGCTGAGGTCCTGCAGGTGTCATAGGCTCTGACTCCCCACGCCTCAGCAGGCAAAGGCAGACTTTCTGAGTGTTCATCTGATCATACCCTTCACCTAAAGGATCCCATAATCTCTGAAGCAACATGTTCGGTAACAGCCTTTTCCCTCCCCTCCGTCCCCACCTTAGACCCTCCCCCTTCACTCCCACACCCCCACACCTCTCTGTTGTATTGTTTATTTTTGTACCTAGCTTAGTTTCCCCAGCCAGAACCCTGGGAATAAAACTGTAAGTTCCTCTCAGTTGCAAATAGTCAGTTAAGTCACCAGGCCGTGTCTGTTTTGGTTCGGTTGATTTTGCTGAAAGGAACAGCTTGATAATCGGTGGCTTAAACTGGAAGGATAATGATCTTAAGTCCACAAATAAACAGACCCTGGGTGAGGCCCGCAGCTCAGCGTGTCATCCAGGACCAGGACTTGCACCCTTCCGCTCTGCTGGCCTCAGCGTGCTGCCTTTTGTTCCTGCGTGGCCCCTCAGAGTTGTAAAAGGACGGTCATAGCACCAGACACTAGCCCTGCTCAGGTGTGAAGGCAGACAGGTGAGGAGGCCTTTCTCCGCCGCACCTCCCCCTTTCAATGACGGGCTTTCCCGGAGTGTCCACAGCTGTCCCGTGGGACTGAGAAAGGATCATCCGGCTCTCCTAGCTCTCCGGGGCGTACAGGGGAGGGGGGGGGCAGGGAGTTGGAAATGGCAGTTAGCTGGGACCTATGATGTCTGTCACATCCTTTATTTTCTGAGTGTTCTTTTTCCCACCCCCATCTTCTCCTCCCCAGCCTGTCCTCTAAGATGGTGGCCCGAAGCTGGGCTGCCTCTGAGTATTCTTTAAAGTGGTTACCTGATCATCATTTCCACTGTTGCTTCTCAAGTTCAAATTATCTGTTTTCGTAATATAATAGCCTTCTTACTAGTGTCATTTTTTGGTATTACTTTGTTTTAACCCATCTTCCCTTCTGTTACCCAAGGGATCTTTCTGAACCATAAGTGATTGTGGCATTTTTGTGCTTAAAATTCACCTACAGGATACAGTCTAATGCCCTTTATGATGTAACAGCTACCTGACTTATGATGTAACTACGTACCAATCGCCCGCTAGTTCCCACACACCCTATCCACTTTCTGCTCACACAGTGAAATTTTTTCAGTTTTCCAGGCAAGCTGTACTGTACGAGTGCACCTCAGTACCTTTGCACATGCTAGTCCTTCTGTCGGAAATGTCCTATTCAGAATGATCAGCTGCACCCTCCTGCTCCTTCTGGCTGTAGCTTAGCCCATCTTCATCAGACGTGGTGAACTTCTGTGCCCTCGTACTTCCTACCTGTCCCAGTCACTGCATGCACTGTGATTCTGTGGATCCCACTAGACTGAGTTCCTTAATAGCATCTTCCTGTCGCCAGTGTCTACAACAGGCCTGTCACCATAAGGCAGGGGTCCTCAAACTTTTTAAACAGGGGGCCAGTTCACTGTCCCTCAGACCGTCGGAGGGCCGGACTATAGTTTAAAAAAAACTATGAACAAATTCCTATGCACACTGCACATATCTTATTTTGAAGTAAAAAAACAAAACGGCAAAAACACCCGCATGTGGCCCGCGGGCCGTAGTTTGAGGACGCCTGCCATAAGGTGTTCTGTAAGTAAATATTTACCACCGAGTGGGGTTTTAATTAGGCAGTTTTATCAGTGATGGTGTCAATACTGAAATAGCATGAAAAGGTCACCTGATCTCCCTTCTGTTGGTGCTAAATATCCATTTCTGTGTTTTTTTCTTGTACTTAGTGTACTGCTGGATTCTAGCTTTTATTATTGGAGTAGGGTGACCACATGAAGGGGGGGGTCATGGGAACTGGAGAAGAAATATCAAATATTCTTCTGTGTCCGTTTTTTTTTTAAGCATCATGGGACTAGGCTGAGGAAATGTTTTTAAACCGTTTATTTTTTGAAGTTGGGTCTTAGTCATTCCTTGGAACATAATCTTTCCGAAAACATTGTCAGTTCCTGAATTTAACATGGATTAACTAGTTAGTAGAAACTAGACTTAGTCTTCTTGTACCAAGTATGCATCTTGGGCCAGAGCCATTTCCACCACTTGACGTAGAAACTGACGCAGGAGTCTAGCTAAACTAAAAAAGAGGACAATCATCAATCTGTCCTCCTAATTATCCATGGAGTGTCTTTATTTTTATTTTTTGGTTTGGATTAAGTGAGAAAAGAATTCACTCTCTGTATGTGTTTGTTTTCCATTGCTGCAATAACAAATTGCCAGAAACTTAGCCGCGTTATCCTCTCACACTCCTGGGGTCGGAGGGCGGTGGGCTGGGCTGTCACTCTGATGGAGTCAGTGTCAGCCAGCCGGGCCCCAGGGTACTCACTCGGGCTGCCTGAGAATTCAGTTGCTTGAAGTTGTAAGACAGGTCTCACTCCTTGCTGGCTGCTTCAGTTTCTGGTATCTGCGTTCATCTTTTTTTACATTTCACCTGGGGCTCCAGGGGAACCCCCCCCCCCCCCCAAGAAGAAGGAGTGTGTGTGCATTGGACTGATAGGTCAGCGGCGGTGGGAGGGCATTTCAGAGGCTTCCCTGGCGAAGGAGCCGCTTTGGCCACCAGGGCTTTGGGGATGACGGGACTGAATTGAGGAACTGCATCTGCCTGTCCCACTTCATTTCCTTAGCTTCCTCATTCTCTTCCCTGTTCCCTGGGCCACGCCTCCATAATGTGGCCCTAATGGGGGGAGGGTGGCCTGGGGTCAGCGAGGAGCGGCCGGGGCCTGCGTTCTCCATCTTCAAACCAGCAGAAGTGCAGTGAGCCCTTCCCCCTCCAAACCTGCCTGCCCTCCCCTCCTGCCGCATCGGTTCTCCCCCCACCCAGAGCGAGTTCTCCACTGTTAAAGGCTCATGTAATTAGATGGGACCCGAGAGGATACCCCAGGATAGGCTCCCTGTCTGCAGGCCTCTAACTTTAATTACATCCGCGAAGTCCCTTTGCACATCACGTAACACGTCCGCGGGTTCTGGAGACTGGAGTGCGGACATCGTAGGGAGTCATTCTGCCTCCACACATCTGTGAGAGGTATTGTGCAAACCCAGATATGTTCAGTGTTCCCTTCCGCAGGCCCTTGACTTGGCATGGAGTAAATTTTAACTGAAAATGGGGAATTTGAAGTATTCGGAAAATAATGCATGGAAACCCTTTGTGACTGGCAGATACGCAGACGTGAAGGGTCCAAGCGTGTTGGTGACCACAGGCCCTTCAGACTGCAGTGCATAGTGTGTATCAGCCCCAAGGTCACACTGATGACGGAGAGCGTTAATAAAATAGAATTGAATGAAACTTGGAAGTTAAATATTTTCCAGTACCAAGAAGAGCCCACTGTTTTAGGTGATTTCTTTTGTTAAATGGATTTTTCTTAAGACGGGGTGTACTTACTTTTAGCATTTGTTGACTGTCAGATTTTCTGCAAGATTATTTAAATTTTAAAAAGCAACATTATTAAGTGTTGCCCAGTTGGTTAATAGAATTTAAAGAGAAGGCTGCCAAAATAATCTTAAAAGTATAAGGAAGGCAGAAAAATAATAGAGGGAAATGAGATACATGAAAATAATTTTGCTTCAACTTATCCAGATTGTGTATTGGTATATGTCTGTTGATGTCCCTAGCCCCAAAACATTAACTCACAAATTAATTAATTGAGCCCACATTATCTATAATAATAAAAGTATAATATGCTAATTAGACCAGACAGCCGAACAACCTTCCGGACGCGACCTTCCAGAAGTTGGGGCTATGAGCGCCGAGCCCCTTGCATGAATTTCTTTTTTTTTTTTTAATATATTTTATTGATTTTTACAGAGAGGAAGGGAGAGAGATAGAGAGTTAGAAACATTGATGAGAGAGAAACATCAATTCAGCTGCCTCCTGCACACCCCCCACTGGGGATGTGCCCACAACCAAGATACATGCCCTTGACCGGAATCAACCCGGGACCCCTCAGTCTGCAGGCCGACGCTCTATCCACTGAGCCAAACCAGTCAGGGCTCCTTTGCACGAATTTCATGCATCAGGTCTCTAGTTTGAAATAAAAGCCTTTCCTCATTAAATTGTAATGTCATCCTTATCATACTAAATTCTTACCATACAGAATTCTTGCAACTACTCATCACTACACTATTCTAATTGTTACAGTTTCACAGCATATCTTAGTATGTGGCTAGGCCAGTTCCCTTTGTTTAATATTCCCAAGTTTTCATGACTGTTAATCACTTCCTTCTCTATGAATATTTTATAAGGCTCTCTGAAAACAATACATTTTTTTAATCTTTTTGTTTTCTTAAATTGTTAAAACACACAGTTTACCATCTTACCCATTTTTGCTGTATAGTTCAGTAGTGTATGTTCTATTCACATTGTTGTGCCCCAGTCCCCAGAAATCTCTCGTCTTGCAAAACTGAAACTATATCCATTAAACAACTCCCAGTTTCCTCTTGCCCTCACCTCCTGGTTACCTCCATTCTGCTGTCCGCCTCTCAGTGTGACTAGATGCCTCATATAGTGGAATTGTACGGGACTTGTCTTTTCATAGCTTATTTCACTTTGCACAGTGTCCTCAGGCTCATCCACGTTGTAGCATGTGTCAGCTTCCATCTTTTTTAAGACTGAATAATATTTATCCCATTATATGTATATACCACATTTTGGTTAGCCGTTTATTTATCAGTGTACATTTGGGCTAATTCCACCTTTTGGATATTGTAAATAATACTACTGTGAACATAAGTGTACAAATATCTCTCCCAAGTCCCTGTTTTCAATTCTTCTGTATATATATTCCCAGTAGTCCATAAATTATTTTTAAATTGGAATTGCACTAAACCTATAAGTTAATTTGGAAAGAATTGGCATCTTTTCTATAATATCCTCCCCCCCCCGCCCCCCAGGGATAAAAGTAGGATTTTTTTTTTTTTTGCTTTTTGAAATATTTATCCAGAAAATACATCAAATAGTTAAATAAGTTAAGGCCCAACTCTGTATCTGAGCCCTCTTAACAGAATAGGCTTAATAAATAAGTAAGATATACGGAATGTTGAGTGACAGTAGGCTCAAGGGGAACCTAAAGCAGGGGGGGGAGGGCAGTGACGGTCAGGGCGGTAGCGCAGTTCCTGCCGCAGTGCCGAGTCGAGTGGCCGAGAAGGGCCTCCCCAGCGGGCATCCTGAAAGGGGCAAGGGCTGCGCCGTGGGGATGGGTGTCCAGGGAAGGGAAGTTCTGGGCAGAGGTAAGCAACACAACGGATTAGTCGGCCCACATGCCTCTTCTTAAGTAAGTGTACAGCAAGAAACAGGATGTTTTTAGGGGAATTTATGAATTATATTCTCAAGTAGATTAGTGAGATCATTGAAAATAACAGCAGGCAGTATCCAAAAAGGAACAGTCTGAGGTTAGGATACATTCCACAAAGGTGAAAGGCACCATTGCCGGATTTAAAACTACAACCAGAAGGAGTTACTGAACACACAGATTGAAAACTAGAGAGAAAACAGCACGATTTAGAAAGCCTCTCAGAACCCTGAGTAGAAGGGTCAGTGTTGATCTCCCAAAGTGCTAGGCAGACTGTTTTAATGTTAGGAACATTCAGCCAAAGCCTGGTTTAACTTTCAAATTTCAAGGAGAAAGCAGAAATCCACAAATACACACAGGCAAAGAAGTTACTAGAAGGGAACAAAATCAAGCTGACTTCAGGCTCCTCGCTCATGACAGCAGCGCCTCCATAAAACAGCACTGTCTGCCGAGTGTTAAGGGCAGCCACGTCTGTCGGAATGCTCCTGCTTCTCCGGTGGTCACTCCTGTGCAGGCCGCGTAGACGTGCCAGGTGCCTCGGGGAGGTAACAGGTAACTAAGAAAGTGGTGACAGTATAAAAGAAACAGCCGTTGGGCATCCACACTTGTTTACTATAGATGCAGCCTAATGGATAGATGGTTTAAAAATGCCAGTACCCAGAATTCCTCTCAAAGAGAACAAACATGGTGTTAAAAACGAAGTCTCAGGTTATATCGACCAAGCCTTGGGGGAGGGGGGGAGACAGAAGCATCCAGCATAGCATCCTACATAAGTGATAACCCAGTAGATACAATTGGTTCTTGTTGGTATTGGAAAGTCTATTAGAGTGTGGTGTAATTTTTTTTTCATGTAAATGTAAGTATTGTTGGGATAAAGTCAGATCTAGAGGGGAAACAGCAGAGAAAATATAGTCCATATGATGTGAGAAAGAAAACTAAAAAGACAAGTGTAAAATGAAGACAAGTAAAGGCAAGGCATAAATTATGAAATGACAGTAAATAAATTAAAATCCCCTTTTAAGCTTGTTAAGTATGTTTATAGTGTCCTTTGCTTTACAGAATTTAAAATTGCATGTGGTCAAAACTATTGTTGTCTATGACCTTTCAGCTTCATGTCGTCCCTAGAAAGGCTTTCTCACGTCTAAAATTATACAAATAACCTGCGTTTGTTTCCAAGTGGAAAGCCAATCATCCCAACACTGCTTATTGCGTGATCCATTGCG
This sequence comes from Cnephaeus nilssonii, assembly GCF_951640355.1. Classification (NCBI taxonomy): domain Eukaryota; kingdom Metazoa; phylum Chordata; class Mammalia; order Chiroptera; family Vespertilionidae; genus Cnephaeus; species Cnephaeus nilssonii. The sequence goes on along the minus strand of NC_137094.1, from coordinate 6,258,975 downwards.
CCCCTTGTTAATTGGCAGTACGGGCCACATTCGTCCCATGCTAAATTATCAGCGCCATCTAAGTCTATTTCTTGACTTTCTTTGCTGTTCATCTATTTAGTTGCTTCTTCCTGCACCTTTATCAGGTGTTTAATTACAGTATTCCAGTGTGTTTTGATATCTGGTGATGGAGGTTTTTTTCTCTTACTCTCAGAATTTTCTTTATCGCACATTCATTTTTCAAATAAAATTTAGAATCAATTTCTCAAAAAACTCACTGCAATTTTAAGTGTAATGACATTAAATTTATGAAAGAATTGATAGATTTACAATATTGAATCTTCCCATAATAATAAGAGCTACCATTTTTGAGTGATTTCTTCATACCAACCATTGCCCTAAACCATTTCTTTGTACACCGAGTGGCCAGATTATTATGATCTCTGAACGCATAATAATCTGGCCACTCAGTGTATATCCTTTATAATAAAAGGCTAATATGCAAATTGTCCCTTCGACCAGCAGGCCCGCTGGCCAACCGCCCATGTCCCCTCCCCCTGGCCAGGCTGGCCGGACCCCACCCATGCATGGGGGAGTGCTGCTCAGCTAGAAGCTAGGCTCCCGGCTGGCGAGCGTAACGGCGGTGACAGGAGCCTCTCTCGCCTCCGCGGCAGCGCTAAGGAGCAGCGAGCAGGCGGGCAATAAGGAGCAAGGGGTCCTGGACTGCGAGAGGGCACAGGCCGGGCTGAGGGACACCCCTGTCCCTCCACGCCCCCAGTGCATGAATTTCGTGCACCAGGCCTCTAGTGTGAAAATAGATAAAACAAGATACGTGATAAAAACCAGTAGGTGAAGGCTAAGAAACCTGGGTCTCATTTATATAGCTTAGCCACTCATTATGTGATGTTGGTCATATTATTTTCCTGAACATCCCTAATGTGATTTACATATTTTACATGGACTGTTCTCATTATGAAAAACAAAATAAGTGAAAGTGTGGTTTATTTTTGAATGGCATCCAAAAAAAATGAGGTATTAATTTACTATATATGCATATATTTCTATTTAACACCTATCAAACTGTGATTGTTTGCATTCTTAATGAGTTCCTCCACATGAGGCCTGTGAATTGATCATCCTGTATCACCAGTGTCTAGCAGAGTCCCTGACACATGGGCGGCATGCATTTTATGGAGCCAAGTTGTCTAATTTGCTTTATAGCAAGTAAACCTTTAAAATGAGATTTATTGTCTAACCACTATGCTGTACACCTGAAACTAATTCAAATTAATGTAGAATGTAAACTATAATTGAAAAAAGAATTTTTAATTAAAAATAAAATGAAGTGAAATTTAAACTGAAACTCACAGGTCCTTCTAGAACAGTGTTTCTCAGTTTTATCCTGGACCAACCAAGAAATACATTTTACATCATACCCATTATACACACACAGTACTGAAACAAAATGTTAGGAAACACCTTGCTTTGTGTGATGTCCTCTCATTAGTTCGATTTCATTATTTTTTGTTCATTTGAAATAATGCTGGTGTAACCCACCGTAATGATTTCGGGATCCCCTGAGAGGTTCCAGGACACATCTCAAGAATGCAAGCTCCCTAAGAACAGGAACTTCATGTTCACGTCTATATTGCTAGTGCTTGGCACATAGTAGGTGTTCAGGAAGTATTTCTGGAATGAGTGAAAAAATGGAGAGGCTCTTTTCCATAGGTCACAATTAAGGACAATACAAAGAAAAAGCAGGAGAGATCTGTAATACTGTCAACAGTTAAAATATACACTGAGTGGCCAGATTACTATGATCTCTGAACACATAATCTGGCCACTCAGTGTATATCCTATATAATAAAAGGCTAATACGCAAATTGTCCCCTCGACCAGGAGTTCGACCAGCAGGCAGGCCGGCCAACCGCCCATGTCCCCTCCCCCTGGCCAGGCTGGCTGGACCCCACCCATGCACGAATTCATGCACCGGGCCTCTAATACACACACACACACACACACACACACACACACACACACACACACACACCGAGTGGCCAGATTATTATGCGTTCATAATAATATGGCCACTCAGTGTATATATATTTATCTATATAATAGAGGAATATGCAAATTAGCCGGGATGCCATAATGTCATGACCCAACAGCAGGGACCTGAGGCTGCATGGCACCTGGCCGGGGCGAGGGACGTCAGGCCACGCCCTCCGCCCCAGCTCCAGGCCGGGAGACCTCAGGCCGCACCACTCGCCTGGCAAGGCTTGACGGGACCTCAGGCCGTGCCCCCTGCCCCAGCGCTGGGCCGGGAGACCTCAGGCCATGCCCCCTGCCTGGCAGGACTTGACGGGGACCTCCGGTCACACCCCCTGTCCCAGCGCCGGGCTGGGGGACCTGAGGCTGTGCCCCCCCCCCACCCAGCGCCGGGCTGGGGGATCTGAGACTGCGCCCCCCCCCACCCAGCGCCGGGCTGGGGGATCTGAGGCTGCGCCCCCTGCCCGGAGGGGCTTGATGGGGGTGGGGCCTACCGGGTCTGGGTCTCCTGCGTTTTCGAAGCGCATGCAGGTGGTGGGCGGGGACTTTATTCTAGGTCCCTCGGCGCACCCCAGACTCTCACAGGAGCGAGATTTTCATGTACATTTTACTAATTTTCTTTCATCTCCGACACTTCTATTATAGAGAAAGGGCAAATAGCAATATTGAAATATTTCCTCTAATTAATTCCCTTTTAATGTGCACGAATTTCATGCACCGGGCCACTAGTTAAAATATATCTATATATAATTTTTAAAAACACACAAAGAAATAGCCTTATAAACTCCTTGCTACATTTCAACTCCGAGTATTTGAGTGGTCTACTAGAATAATGTAATACCTAAGCATCATGGAGGAAGCAAAGGTAGGTAAGGATCAGTCTCAGACCTCATGCAGTTTAGAGCCCAATCCAAGGGAATGGTCAAGTACAAGAAGCCTTAGAAGAAGTTTCAAGATTTTACCCACATTTGACACCAGTCACAGACAGACACACTAAAGCTAAGTGCTGACAGGAGGATTTTCTGGCATAGATGTGATAATAGGATCAAGAATTGATGACAGTACCCTGCCTCATCTATTTCTCATCACTAGTGGAATCAAACTGTGGGTTATATATAAAATAGATTTAGTCTTAAAAATATTCAAGGGACACTTGGTTTGACAGTTAAAAAATCTGTTCTCGTTTAATAAGTAAATTCATAATAACCCTGTGTGTAGCTTGTGGATCCTAAAAATTAGGTCTTTCTGCAAGCACAATAATTTGTTTTTGAAAATTAGTTGGCCTGGTTGATAAAGAGGAGGAAGCTTTAGCTTTATACAAAATACATTTTCTTGGTTTTCAGTTAGCATGTAAGTATGTAGTTTTGTGTACTCACACTGATGAGTTCAGGACTGTGCTGAGGAGCTGTTAAGACTTGCAGTCCTTAATTAAGCCAGCCTTAGACTAACCTTAACATTTATCATCAAAACGAACTTGAGCAGGAGAGGAAGCGGGTTGAATAGCTATGCTGAAACAGGTGGAAATAGGGTCTTGTCCCCGTGAACAAGGAAGCAGGGCTACCCTAGCTTTAGTGCATGTGTTCATGTTTGGTTACATTATCTTGAAAAGAAATAAAAAGAAGCTTTATAGAACATTTACAAAACTTGAAACACTATTAACCAAAAACCCACTGGCAAATCTTTTGTAATCAGGAGAGATTACTTTCAAAGATTGAAAGTAATAATTTATAAGTAGCATTGTAATGAAAATGTTTTTGTTATATAATTTTTTTCTAAGATCAAGAAAGTGAGTCGTGCTTATTTTAGATCATCTCTAGTAGTGATGAAAAGATTGAACATTTTCTTAGAAATAATAATAATGGAATAGATCTATTCTTATAGTGTAAAGCAAGTTAACAGACAGCCCTGGGTGTTCATGATTTTATCTAAAAAATACTAGAATATCTCAGTTCATTCAGTGAGGCTTTTTTGACTCCACTTTATGACTAGCCAGATGCTAAGGCACCATAGGTAGCATTTTAATGTGGTTTTCTGTTAAATAGCAGTTGCTATAGGATTATCTGGGACTCAACCCAAATGGTACCGAAAGGACCTGACAGGATAGTTTAACAGTGTGAACATGAACACCAAGGACATTTTATATGAGATGGAACTATAGTAATTATCCCACAATCGCCACGCGTCGCAGTTATTTTGGATTTGTAACTCAGTAATCAAACGCCTTCGCTATTCCCTAAGCACCTTTTTATGGCAGTTAAGTAAAACATTTGCTCTAGCCCGCAGGAACAGGGCTCTGGTTTTTCAGAGGAAACAATCGTGCTTGATGCTCACTCCGCTCATTCAGTACTGCCTTTTCAGGAAGGAAGGCCCCGACCCCAAGTGGTTAGTTAAGTGTTTCAAGTTCCAGACTAGGGAGATGGCATTTATCGTTTGGTTGCTTGCAAACAGAAGCATAAAATTTTATTAAATCGATAAGGCAAATCATTGACCAAAATGAAGTTTAATGAAAGTTCTCTGTCAGAAGATTAATCTAACATTTTAATAGTGTAGGACTATAATAGAGCACATATTATATTAGATATAAACTATGCTTTAAAATAATAGAAATATTTAGGCCTCTTTTTTTCTGTATTGAGGCAAAATTGGGCTCCAAAGTAATTGTACTTACGTATTTATTGCCGTCCCACATATTTTAAGATGATAATTTTTCTGACTTGTTTTTTCCTGTCTTATGTTGTATTAATGCTTTAGAATGCTTTGAAAAGCCCTCTAAACCAGCGGTCGACAACCTCGTGGACCTCCCGGACCGCGGACCACCGGTTGGCGACCGCCGCTCTAAACCAGTGACACGGGCCGGCACAGAGGAGGCCGTGTGTGGGTGCTTCTCCCGTGGCCATCTTCTGCCGAGTGGCCATCTCCATCGTCTCAAGTGCAAGGCCAGAGGGTCCGAGCACCCAAGTTGAGATGTGGCTCCCCAGCCCTCTGCTCACGCCCCTGGTGAATGTAGAAGCGTTATGAAACCACTGCCTTGCTCACAGACCTTTTACTCAGATCTGTACTTCCCAAGAATGGGAATCATTGCGTGTAGCAGCTCTAGAGGCAAGTGAGCTCTGCCATTGTTTGCTATTCAGTTTAGTGAGTTGCTGCTCCTGGTTATTTGATATCCTCTCCCAAAGGTTCTGGAACATTCTGAGAATTAACCGAGCCAGAACTGATCTGCCAGAACAAAAATGTTAGAAAAGGATCATATTGTCAGTAACCATATGTGTGTATTGCTGCTAGCACTTAATGTTTACTGTGCTATGGGTCATGCACTCTTTAAGTAATTTATACATCACTAGTTCGTTTAATCCTCACAATAGCCCTCTGAGTAGATACTGTTTACCTCCATTTTATAAATCCTGGGAGGATCCGTCTTTCCCAGGTCACGCTAGTACATGGTGAAGTCAGAATTCGAACCAAGGCCTTCTGGGTATCTTTAAAGTTATCAAATATTTATGAAAATATAAGGCAAAGAGCCCCAGATTCGTGCCACACCGCCCAGTTTCTTTTCCACTATCGTTCAAATGCTTCCACTTGTGTTAGTTGCAATACTTGGCGCAACCCTTTCTTATCCAAGCAGTAATCTCTGAGGTAAATGCCGGTATAATAGCAGTGTCCTGTGATCCCAGCTGGAACCTTGTGGGTTTCCCGTTTGCCTAAGGGAAAATCGCCTAGATCCGTGGTCGACAAACTGCGGCTCGCGAGCCACATGCGGCTCTTTGGCCCCTTGAGTGTGGCTCTTCCACAAAATACCACGGCCTGGGCGAGTGTATTTTGAAGAAGTGGCGTTAGAAGAAGTTTAAGTTTAAAAAATTTGGCTCTCCAAAGAAATGTCTATCGTTGTGCTGTTGACATTTGGCTCTGTGGACTAATGAGTTTGCCGACCACTGGCCTAGATTAAGCTGACCTAACGTGTCCTCGGGACAGATGGTTTAAGTGGGTGGTTGACGTGGAGATGTTGTGGTAACTCTGCTGTTGCTTCATGGTTTGAGAGATGCTATTTTGTGGTAGCAACTGGCTGGCTTACTGTTTTCCTTTGGTATGTTAGGGGTTTAAGAACTGTAAACTAGCTCAAGTGAAAACATGTGATTTCTCATGGATCCCTGAGGGATTACCTAGTTGTCCGCAATGAGTAACCTTAAATATGAGCCTCCTTTAGTGACCCGCCTGCTGCTGTGCCCTCCTCCTGCCCCAGCAGGGCCTCTGTGTGAGCCACGCGGAAGCCTGGCCCCAGCGACATCTTCATCGCGGCCTCTGCAGCGTCTTGGGGCACCGGCCTTCAGCTGTCCCCTGGACCCTAGCTGTGCTCTTACCCGTGGTCCACATCTAGGCATGAAAGTGCTCCTTTCCCCGGTCAAATACAAAGCTAAGCTTCCGGTTCAACTTGTCCCAGATTTTGCATTTTTCTCAGTCATGTAATTTTAAACTTTTGGCATCTGCCACTGTTTAGACAACAAAATCAATGAAGATATACCCAACAAAAGTGAACAGAGATCTTGCTGACATCAGTCATCTCTAATTGAGCAGCTTGTTTTGTTTGTTTGTTTTTCCTGCCTGTAATTCCATGTTGCATATTTATGATATGTTTCTGTTAGAAACTATCAGTGTTTCATGGTGTTCTACCAGAGCATGAATTTTCATATAGCAAGTTTGAGAAGCTCTGTTGAGCTTTGTACAGAGATTTTCTCTCCAGAGATGCTATGTGCGAGGTTTTGACAGCGGTAAGTAATTTTTTAAAGTAAAGAAGCATTGAGAAACACTATTAATTTCTAAAATCCAGATAAAGAAGCATTGAGAAACACTATTAATTTCTAAAATCTTAAACTACAAGAGGGTAATAATTACTTCTGCTTGAACAGCAACAGCAAATCATTGTAGGAGATTTGAACAGCAACAGCAAATCAAAAGGGGGAGAGAGAAACATCAATAGGCTGCATGACCCCTACTGGGGATGGAGCCCAAAACCCAGGCATTTGGCCCAACAGGGAATTGAACCCATGACCTCCTGGTTCATTAGGTCAACGCTTAACCACTGAGCCACACTGGCAGGACTAAACACTACATTTTTTTTTTAATATATTTTATTGATTTTTCACAGAGAGGAAGGGAGAGAGATAGAGAGCCAGAAACATCGATGAGAGAGAGACATCGACTAGCTGCCTCCTGCACATCCCCCACCAGGAGATGTGCCCGCAACCAATGTACATGCCCTTGACCGGAATCGAACCTGGGACCTTCCAGTCCGCAGACCGACGCTCTATCCACTGAGCCAAACCGGTTTCGGCAACACTACATTTTTAATTCCAGCCAGCTGCTTTAAAAAAACTTGTGGAAAACAGGCTAAAAACAACACAAGAATAGAAAAAACACAACTTGTAATATATGTATTCTGGTCAGCCACCTCTTCACACATGAACAGCAGCACATTACTGACGAAATTTTTAGAATTTGGACGTTTTTCTTGTGATTTTTTTTTCTGAATGGATTCGGAAGAAAAGAGGGTAAGCCTTCACGGAGAGCTAGTCAGAGAGATGCCCTCCAAATACTTCTGCCTCTGGTAGGGCTCCCTGGCTCCATAATTAGCAAACACCTGGAAGGCTCAATCTTTAAAAACCGGGCACGCTGCCTGCGGAAGACTGGTGTTTAATTCAAGGTCAGCATGTCTTATCCGGTGCTTCTACCTCAAAGCCCTGCCAGGCTATGCAGACAACATGGATAATGCTTATTTTAAGTGGGGATTTCATGAGATAACTGTAAATAAAACAAAAGAAAGGGTATACGAGGACTAAGCCTTTTACAGAATGATTTTGGCGCTCTGATCGGCGGGTGGCCAGAGGAAAACTGGTGCTGGCGGAAAACTGCTGCCGGCAGCCAGGTGAAAGTCTATTGCGCGAAACTTCGTGCAACGGGTTTCTAGTAAGATCATGAAGATATATCTTTGCTTTCTTCTACGAGTTTTATAGTTTTAGATCTAACATGCAGGACTTGGATCCATTTTGAGTTAACTTTTATACATGGTGTGCAGTAGAGTCCCACTTCATTCATTTGCATGGACATCCAGGTCCCAGTTCCTTTTTATTTTTTATTTTTTGGCTGGAGCTTTTGGTTGTTTTTGTTGTTGTTGTTATTTATTAGGTAGTATCTTAATTTTTTTATTTTTTATTTCTTTATTGATTAAGGCATTACATATGTGTCCTTTTCCACCCATTACTCCCCTAACCCCCCACTCATGCCCTCACCCCCCTGTTGTTTGTGTCCACTGGTCAGGCTTATATGCATGCATACAAGTCCTTTGGTTGATCTCTCCCCCTTTCCCCCACCCTCTCATACCTTCCCTCTGAGGTTGGACGGTCTGATCGATGCTTCTCTGTCCCTGGATCTGTTTTTGTTCATCCGTTTATGTTGTTTCAGTTCCATTTCTTAAAAAGAGTATTTCTTTCCTCCACTGAATTGTCTTGGCGCCCTTGATCAATTGACCATAAATAAGGGTTTGTTTCTGAACCGAATGCTATTTTTTTCATCGGTATGTCTGTCTTTGTGCCAGTCACACAGTCTTGGTTACTGTAGCTCTGTACTAATTTTTGAAATCAGGAGGTGTGGCTCTTCCAATATTTTCAAGATTTTTTGGCAATTATGGGTCTCTTGAATTTCTAGCATTGACCTGTCAATTTCTGCAAAAGGGGCAGCTGGGATTTTGATGAAGATTGTAGTGACACTGCAGGTTAATTGGGGAGTATTGCCATCCTAACAACACTAAGTCTTATTTAGGTCCTTAATTTCTTTCAATGGTGTTTTATAGTTTTCAGATACAAAGTTATGTAGTCCTGCCCTGGCCGGTTTGGCTCAGTGGATGGAGCGTCGGCCTGCGGACTCAGGGGTCCCAGGTTCGATTCCGGTCAAGGGCATGTGCCTTGGTTAAGGGCACATCCACAGTGGGTGTCGGGGGCGGGGGGGTGCAGGAGGCAGCTGATTGATGTTTCTCTCTCATCGGTGTTTCGAACTCTCTCTCCCTCTCCCTTCCTCTCTGTAAAAAATCAATAAAATATATTTTGAAAAAAACAACCAAGTTATGTAGTCATTCTGTTAAATTTATCCCTAAATATTTTTGATGTAACTATAAATGGAATTGTTTTTTAATTTCATTTTTGTATTGTTCATTGCTAGTATATAAAAATAGATGTCTGTATAGTAAGCTTGTACCCAGTAACCTTGCTGAATTTATTGTTTTTAATAGTTTTTTAGTGAATTTTTTGTGATTTTCTATATACAGGATCATGTCATCTGCAAATAGAGATGATTTTTCTTCTTTTCAGTCTAGATGTCTTTTAATTATTTTACTTTTCTTCTCTAATAGCTCTGGCTAGAATCTTCAGCACAGCGTTTCATAGAAGTAACAGAAATGAACATCCTTGTTTTGTTCCTGATCTTAAAGGGAATGCATTAAATCTTTCGCCATTAATATGATATTAGCTATGGGTTTTTCATTGATGCCCTTTATCAGTTTTGGAAGTTTCCTTATATTTCTAGTTTGTTGAGTCTTTTTATCATAAAAGAATGCTGTATTTTGTCAAATGCTTTTCAACATCTAATGAGATGAATTTGTCCTTTATTCTATTGATATGGTATGTTAATTAATTGATTTTTCAGATACTAAACCCACCTTTCATTCCTATAATAAATCCCACTGTTCATGGTGTATAATCCTTTTAATATCTTTATTTGCTTAGTTTGCTAGTTATTTTGTTGAGGATTTTGAATCCATATTCATAAGAGATATTGATCTGTAGTTTTCTTGTGGTGTCTTTGTTTTTGATGTCAAGTTAATTCTGGCCTCAGAATGAGTTGGGAAGTGTTCACTTTTCTTCTGTCTTCTAGAACAGTTTGTGAATAATTGATAATGATTTTTTATTAAATATTTGGTAGAATTCACCAAATTCTTCCCATCATAGCCTTTTTTCTTTGTGGGTAGTTTTTAAATTACTAATTCATTCTCCTTTCTCTCATTCTCATTCATTATAAGTCTACTAGAGGCCCGGTGCATAAAATTCATGCACAGGTGGGGTCCTTAGGCCTGGCTGGCAACCAGGGCCAATCTGGTTCCCTGCCTCCCTGCTTCCTCCTTCCCTCGCCACCCGCATCTGCCGCCACCCATCCCCAGTTCCCCATCCAAGCCTGGGGCCCAGCCCCGATTGGGCAATCGGGACCTGCCAGCCGGGGGGGGGGGAGGGACCCAGAGGTTGGCCAGCAGGCCCCCATCAGGCCATCAGGGCCTGCAGGCTGTGGGCAGCTCCTGCATTGAGTGTCTGCCCCCTGGTGGTCAGTGCACATCATAGCGACCAGTCATTCTGGTCGTTCTGTTGTAATGGTCACTTAGGCTTTTATATATATAGATTCAGATTTTAAATTTCTTCTTGAGTTAGTTTTGGTAGTTTGTGTCTTTTGATGAATTTGTCCATTTCATCTCAGTTATCTAATTTCTTGGTATACAGTTGTTGATAGTGTTACTTGAAATTCTTATTTCTGTAAGAAGAGCTATCTATTCATAGATTTCTAACTAGTAAATAGTTAATCTCTCAAAGAACTTAACCCTTAAATGTGGGGGTCTTTCTGGAGACAAGAACACAAAGAAACATAAAAGCAGAAAGTTACTGAGTCCCTCATTGTTATTGTGAACAGTAGGTAAGCACCATCAACATCAGTCCCTGCCTGGCACGAGTGTGGAGATAGGGCCTTGGAAAAACGTTAGGAGTGGATGGCCCTCTGCTGTTTAGTACCGACCAAGAAATGCGCTGGGTCAGAAATCACTTTCCCTGCAGCCTGGGGGCTTCCTGTAACCTTGGACAAAAACACTTGACCCAATTGTCCAACTTTCCATTTGAGAGTAGAGATAACACTACCACATGCAAAACTATCAGGTATTCATTTTTCATTGTAGTGTCTCAGCAGTTCTTTAGAAACCTTATATAGGTCAGATCGCAGTATACTGAACTCCAAAGGCTGACCACATTTTTGGATGGTACATTTTCTCCTCGTTTTTAAGTTTCTCTCATTTTTACAGATTTCCCAATTAATAAAATGTTTATTTTTTTAAATGTAAAGTCTTGAGTGCAGGGAAATTTCAAACTAAAATAGTACCTACCCAGGCAACATGCAGGAGTCCCAAGCATGAAATCCCTAGGCATGGATGAGATTATTGTTATTTGTGAAAAGGCAGAGGATGAAAGGTTTCTGAGTTCGGGATCCCACTCGGACAAATGCATTCCCATCCCAGCACCGTTTTTACCCTTTGGCCCAAAGCCGCTGTTCATGTATAATTTCTCTTTTTTGTGAAAACTTTTCTATCTCTCAATAAAACAGTTAGATTCCCATTTTAGACATTTATTATAAAAGCACTTTGGGAAGGCTATTTACTGCTCAACTAAAAGATAAATTGTTAAAAATTAAGTGATATGAGACATTAAATGGAAATAAATGTTCAATTTACTAAGAGTTTAAAACATTGTAGACAGTGTTTTATTGTAGATGTTCTAGACAAACCATTAGTATATATGCTTTTTGGAAAATATTCTGTATTTTGAAAGAGAAGCTCATGTGTAAAAAATGAAAGGCCACTAGAATAGAGCTGTCAGCATCCAGAAAAAAAAAAAAAAGCCTGCCTGTGCCGTCGTTATGGAAATCGGCAGTATACAGGCCAAGTTACTGGTTGCAAACGCTGAAAACAATGGGATTTCTCACGTGGAAAACGCGATTTAAGTCCTAGGAGTTGCCTGCCAAGGAAACTGCTCACTGGAAAAAGACTGGCAGCATGTTTATGGGGCCTGGCAGGGTCACCTTATATTTTCTACTCTGAAAAGGAGAAAGGAGGAGGTTAGCAAGAAACTTGGAAAGTCATCTCTTCTGTTGAAGGGAGGCAAGGACTGGATCAGTGGTCGGCAAACAGGCGGCTCGAGAGCTGCGGTTTGCCGCTCTGTTGACTAATTAGTTTGCCAACCACTGGACTAGATCATTCTCTTTAGTTCCCCCTAACTTTTATTTTGAAAATGTATAAACCTTCAAAAAGAAGTTGTAAGGCCTGGCTGGTGTGGCTCGGTGGTTGAGTGTTGACCTATGAACCAGAAGGTCACGGTTCGATTCCCTGTCAGGGCACATGCCCGGGTTGCAGGCTCAATCCAAAGTGTGGGATGTGCAAGAGGCATCCGATCAATCATTCTCTGTCATCATTGGTGCTTCTCTCTCCCCCCCCCTCCTTTCCTCTCTGAAATCAATAAAAATATATATTTGTTAAAAAGTTGTAAGACCAATACAATCTGTATACTTTCACCTGGAGTCACCAGTAAAAACCTATTAGCTTTCTCTTACCCTCTCCTACACCACACACTCACACGGAAAGTAAGGCGGAATGCCCAGGGTGGTGTGGCTCAGTTGGTTGGACATCGTCCCATGCACCAAAAGGTTGCTGGTTTGATTCCCAGTCAGGGCACATGCCTGGGTTGCAGGTTCAATCCCCGGTAGGGGGCGTGCAGGAGGCAGCTAAGCCATGTTTCGCTATCACATCAATATTTCTCTCCTTTCCTTCCTCTCTAAAAATCAATTTAAAAATATATTTTTTAAAGAAAGTAAGGCAGAAGCATTATAGCATTTCATCTGTAAATACTACAGCATATATTTTCTAAGAAGACAGTCCTAACCACATTATTATAACATCCAAGAAATTTTCAGTTGGTACAGTATCATCTAACGTACAGTCCCTATTAATGTCTCTCCCCCCCCCCCCCCCCCCCCCCGTTGTCCCAATAATGTCCTTTTGGCTTTTTTTTTTTTTATCTAAGCTCTAGTCAAATTCCTTCATTGTATTTAGTTGTCGAATCTTTTTAATCTTCCTTTGAAGAATACCCGCCCTTTTTTTACTTTCATTTCATTATTTTTAAAAGACCAGGCCGCGTTTCTTATTGAATATCTCACACTAAGCTGATTTTTCCTTATGGTTATACTAGAAGCCCGGTGCACGAAATTCGTGCACGGAGTGGGGTTGTCCTTCAGCCCAGCCTGTACCCTCTCCAATCTGGGACCCCTCGAGGGATGTCCGACTGCCCGTTTAGGCTCGATCCTGGTGGGATCGGGTCTAAACAGGCAATCAGACATCCCTCTCACAATCCAGGACTGCTGGCTCCCAACTGCTTGCCTGCCTGCTTTCCTGATTGCCCCTAACCGCTTCTGCCTGCCAGCCTGATCACCCCCTAACCACTCCCCTGCCAGCCTGTTTGCACCCAACTTCCCTCCTCTGCCCGCCTGGTCACCCCTATCTGCCCTCTCCTGCAGGGTTGATCACCTCCACTGCCCTCCCCTGCAGGCCTGGGTCCCTCGCAACTGCCCTCCCTTGCAGGCCTGGTCCTTCTCAACTGCCCTTCCTTGCAGGCCGAGTGCCTCCCACCTGCCCTCCCCTGCTGGCCATCTTGTGGTGGCCATCTTGTGTCCACATGGGGGCAGGATCTTTGACCACATGGGGGCAGACATATTGTGTGTTGGAGTGATGGTCAATCTGCATATTACTCTTTTATTAGATAGGATAGAGGCCTGGTGCATGGGTGGGGGCCAGCTGGTTTGCCCTGAAGGGTGTCCCTGATCAGGTGGGGGTTCCCTTGGGGCGTGGGGCGGCCTGAGCGAGGTGCCTGTGGTGGTTTGCAGGCCGGCCACGCCCCCTGGCAACCCAAGCGGAGGCCCTGGTATCTGGAATTTATTTTCCTTCTACAATTGAAACTTTGTAGCCTGGAGCAGAGCCAAGCCTGCAGCTCCCTCTGCGGCCGGCAGCCATTTCTGTGGCAGTTAATTCACCTTCTACAATTGAAACTTTGTTGCCTTAAGCAGGTGGGCCCGGCCAGGGTGTGCGGAAAGCTTTGCTTCCCCTGTTGCCGCCGGCAACCCTGGCTTGCTCTCTCAAGCTATGTTCTGCCGCCATTTCTGTTTGAATTTGTTTACCTTCTATAATTGAAACTTTGTAGCTTGAGTGGAGGCTTAGGCCTGCAACAGCTCGTGGAAAGCTTGGCTTGCTCTGTTACCTGGGAAACCTTGCTCTCTGTGGCTGTAGCCATCTTGGTTGGGTTAATTTGCATACTTACTCTGATTGGCTGGTGGGCTTGGCTGGTGGGCATGGCTTGTGGGTATGTTGATGGTACGGTCAATTTGCATATTACCTTTTTATTAGGCAGGATTCTCTTTAACATAGTTGACAAGAAAACTATCAGGAAATGTTGTGGCCTTTCTGTTTCATCACATCAGGAGGTACATAACATCAGTTTGTCCAACTATTGACAATACTCAGTTTAATCACTTAGATAAGATGATACCATATTTTTCCATTGCAGAGGTATCTTTTTCCTTATAGTTTAGGGAAATGTAGGGTTGGTACTTGGAGACTATGTGACCATTGCTTCTCAACAACCTTCTCCCAGGGTGTTAGCATCCATGAACCTTGTATCAGCAGGGGCTGCAAAATGGTGCTTACCTAATTCTGCCTTCACATCCACATTGATCAGCTGGCTCTCTTCTATAAGAAGAGCTATTCCTCCTCTCCTTCTTTTTTGTATCACTGTGGGCTCAGATTCTTATTCAACATCTCATAGTCCATTATTGTCATTATTCTCTTCGATACTCAAATTTTTCCAAAGTTGACCAATAGAAGTCCCTTCAAATCAGCTTATCAGTTCCTTGAGAGCTTCCTCCTCCTTTGTATGGCTGCATCATATTCCAGATGTTGTGTGAATATATCATAGTTTATTCAGCCAGTACCCTTGAGAATCACACTTAAGTTGTTACAGTATTTTTCTCACACAAGTCATGTTGCTGCTTGTGATGTTTGTATATATGAGCCTATTCCCTTATGATAGTATAAGGATTCAAATAAAGAGAAACAATCTGGAAATATGGAGTTAAAAGTGAAAGTATCCCTTTATACTCCTCCCTCCCACCCCTGAATACCTGCTCTCCTCTCCCAAACTGTTAACACTTCGTTCTGCTTCAAACTTTATTTTGTTGTAGTTGATGGTGGTTTTGCTTGATTCTTCCATATTTAGTATGTAAACAAACATACACTGTGTTTATTTTATGAAAATATCATGCTATAATATGAATGGGATTTCCACTTGGTGTCTTAGATACCGTCTCATGTCTATATGTATTGAGTTACTTCATTCTTTGTAGTAGCTGTAGACAGTGATAGTTCATAATACAGATTCACCATCACTTATTTAATCATTCTCCTACTGCTATTTAAATTTCTAGTTTTTCAGTATTATAGAAAACGCAGTTAATAAGCTGCAATGTGTCTTTGCATATGCTCAAGTATTTCTATAGAATAAGGTCCCACGAAGTAGACTGGTTAATTAACTATCATTGAGTCACTCTTCTGCAGTATCTCCTTCACATTCTTCATTACCAAGTATTAGCAGCATAATTTGTATTTGCAAACCTGGTGGATTAAAGAATGATAGCTGTTGTTTTAATATATTTTTATTGATTTCAGAAAGGAAGGGGAGGGAGAGAGAAACATCAATGATGAGAGAGGATCATTGATTGGCTGCCTTGTGCACGCCCCCCACTGGGGACCAAATCCACAAACTGGGCATGTGCCCTTGACCAGAATCGAACCTGGGGCCCTTCAGTTTGCAGGCTGACGGGCTAGGGCAGTACCATACTCTTTTAATGAATATTTTGATACCTAGATGAGAAAGTCCCTTGTTCTTTTTCAAATATTTTTCTTCTAGGTACATTTGAGGGCGGGGGAGAGAATCAGCTTTATCCATTTATGTTTTCCCAGCCATGTATGAGAATGTGCCTTTTCCCAGGTCTGGGAGAAAACTGACTAGGCGTTGGGAGCCAAGGTTGGAACTTAAATAAACTTAGAAAAATTAAAGATCATTTGATCTTCTGACCTGGGAGAAATCTGATAGGTTTTGTAACACTGTTAAGTATTACCCAAGTGTTTGTTTAATGAGCTTTTAGCTCATTCCCCTTCTAGGTATAGCTCTCTACAGTTTACCTTTTTAACCCCTTGGACAGTCATCCCCACAATTTCATATCACACTACCTTTGTGCATCTCCCCTCCTCTGGCATTTCTTCCCGTTCTCCTCCCCCCACATGTTCTATCTTGGGAAATCTTCTTTGTCCCTAAAAAAATCCAGTTGAGATAGGACCTTTCCTGGGAAGTTTTTTCCCATGCCATGATAAGAAGATGGGTCCAACCTTTGTGCCTCATATTATTTATTCCTGTATTATCATTATCAAACTAACATTTTTAACAAGAACAAAAGACCCCTGTCTTCAGGGAGCTGACCAGGGAATGAAAGGGAAAGCTTAGCCAGAAGAAAAATAGATATGAAAGCAGATGTCAGGTGAATTTTTTTAAGTCACTAACAGAACTTTCATATCAATTTTTCCCCCAACCTGACCAGGTTTCGATTTTATGCTCTCAATGTGCTTGTATGAAATTGAGACATTCATTTTGGCCCGGGAAGGAATTGTACATGGGCTGTGGCACAAGCAAAGGCACAGAGATGGGGCTGAACGGGTCGTTATCGCGGGAGTTTCAGAGTGGAAGGGAAAATACCAAGAAGGGATCAGTGTGGGGAGTCGTGCCTTCCTGTAATGTGGAGTTGAGTCCTAAGGAACAGATGTTCTGAATCTTTCCTTTTCTCCTAGTACTGGATGAACGAGTACACCTCCTCCATTGGGATCGGAGTTTTTCATTCAGGAATTGAAGTGTATGGCAGAGGTAAGTGTACACGCGGTCTCAGTACACTTTCTGAAGGTTTTTTCTTTAAAGGTGTTGCAAAGTCATAACTATAGTGCTTCCTTTTCATTTTTTAACTGCTTCCATAACTTTCTATTGCAGAAAAGTAGATCATTTTCCATATTTACTTATACACATTTTGAGGAAATGCCTAAAGTTGAATGTATTGGGGGAGAAAGTATCAAAGTACATGAGTGTACATTCATTTAGTTACCTTTTATTCTAAACTAGAGGCCCAGTGCACAAGTTTGTGCACAGGCGGGGTCCCTCGGCCTGGCTGATGATCGGGGCCAATGGGGGGGCCTAAGCTGGCTGGGGGGGGGGGGGCGGGGGGGTGGACCACGGGAGGTTGGCCGGCTGGGGGGAGGGACCGTGGGAGGGTGGCTGGCCCCAGGGGGTGGGACTGCGGCAGGTTGGCAGGCTGCGGGAGGTTGGCTGTGGGAGCACACTGACCACCAGGGGGCAGCTCCTGCATTGAGCATTTGCCCCTGGTGGTCAGTGCACATCATAGCAACCCGTCAACCGGTCGTTTGGTCGTTTGGTCACTTAGGCTTTTATATATATAGATAATGTGTCTTAAAAAAATATTTTTCTTTTGAGATTGTTATACCACAACAATCATTTTGGTTGGAGAAGGGTTCATTCTAGTGAGTGCCACACTTGAAATACCAGTTTCCGGAGGAAATTTCAGTGATTTGTGTTTGTAGACCTACAAGTGTGAGGTTGTAAAGTTTTAAAAGATCACTGAGCAAGCCCTGCCCTTGATTACACCCAGCTTTTTGCTGGGGAACGATGGTCTTGGTCATTCATTAACTCAGCTCTTTTTATTTTTTATTACCCTTTATCCTGGCGAGCACGCGGGGGCCACTCACATTAGCAGCTCTGCTCTCAGCAGCTTGTCTCTTTGTTCTAAGTCCCACTCTCGGTGAAGATAATTTACTCGTGAGCAAGTTGTGGGCAGTAATAGTGTGCGTCAGACCACACTGCCAGTTTCATCAGGGCTGTAATAATATATTAGTTTGAATCATAAACTCACCCTAGAGCAGAAACGCCTTGCATTGCCTCAGCTAGGCAGGCTTTGTGACCTCTTTAAATGTGTTCCTGCATTTACTCAAAAAGGCTACCTACACCCAGCTTAGCTGTTAGGAAGAAAAGGCTCGTTGACGTCAATGTGTCAGTACGGTGCCCGGCATGTCCCTTTCTCACACTGCACATGGCAGCTGCGTGCCGGCCGGGTGCAGCTGCGTGCCGGCGGGGTGCAGCGTGTTAAATGTGTGCCGTGCCATCGCCGTTGAAGCTCCATTGCGCTGGAAAGGCTGCGTCTACCTCCAGTGCGGGAGTATTGCTGGGGGGGCATTGGAGTGTGAGGCTTGCTCCCTGGTTTGACTTGGCTTTTGCCCAAGTTGTGTGTGTGTTCCTTTTCATCTGAATTGGATGGTGTGTTCGTTTTAAAGTGCCATCAAGTCTTGAACCACATGCCTGTGCTCCTGGGAGGTACATAAGAGCCACTTTTCAGATGAAGAAACCAAACCTGCTGAAAGTCATACTGTGAATCAGCCATAAACCTAGGAGGAACCCACGTGTTCTGATGCACCAGTCCATTGCTCTCTCATCTGCCTAATCATTGCTCCCTTCCATAAAACAATGTGGGGACAATTAGAAACGTGGTTGGAAATGTCCACATAAGCTTAGCAAAGCTAGGGTGGGGCAAAAGTAGGTTCACGTCTGGAAACAATACAATAAGTAATAATTAATACACACAACTGTAAACCTACTCTTGTTCCACTCGCTGTATTCCTGAAAGTGAATGGTCACTCCTTAAATAGGAGAATAAATGGCTCTGTGACTCTTCTGATTGCAATTGAGAAAGTTAAAAATCCAAATACAGTCTTTCCATGCCAACCTGATCACCCAGTGTTTTATAACATCGGTCATTAACAATGTTTTCCTGTATGTTTCAGTATTGCGTGTGAAACACCTGTTGGTTATCCACATCACTGCTTTTTTCTGAAAGATCTGAATCACAGGTGAACTTGGTGTCTGCCAGTTCTTTCCCACGCTTTGTTCTAAGATCTTTTCAGGTTACCTTTAATAAATTGTAAGTGATGGGATAAATTTAAACAGGTGTTTAGAATTCTTTCAATAAGCCACTAAGGTTTGCCACTTAAATACCTAAGGATCTCATAGCAGAACTGCAGACAGGAACTTCCATTCCCCCTATTGGGAACCGTCCTCCGTGTTCATCTGGAGGAGCTGGCGTCCGCTGTGCCTGGCTGGGCGTCGCTGTAGTGCAGGTGGCTCCCTCCTGCGGCAGCGTGCGCGCAGAGCGTGTGAGGGCTGTGTATAGTAACTTGCAGTTTATTTTCTCTTGAACGGGGGAATTGAATTCAGTTTTTCAGGTCTGCTAATATTTCAAAGATAAACCAGGAGTCTTCAGCCAGGAGTCATGAAAACTCATTGTGTTTTTATTATTGATTTCGGAGAGGAAGGGAGAGGGGGAGAGAAATAGAAACATCAATGATGAGAGAGAATCATGGATCGGCTGCGTCCTGCACACTCCACACTGGGGATCGAGCCCGCAACCGAGCATGTGCCCTAACTGGGAATCGAACTGTGACCTCCTGGTTCATAGGACGATGCTCAACCACTGAGCCACGCTGACTGGGCCAAAACTCGTTGTTATTAGACAGACTTTTCAGTAGAGTACACTTCTGACTTTTGATCACATTGTGCTGAATGAACTGACCCATTAGTGTGGCAGGCTTGATCGGCAGAGGCTGTATTTATGTCGGGGTGTTAGTCACTCGCCTCTTGCCAATTAAAAAAAGTTTTACTTGTGACTGTCTTTCATTAGAGTTTCAGGCCTTTTGCGCCAACTGTCCTGTACAAGTAATAGCTAAATGAGATGTTTGTGAAAGCATTAGTAAACTGAAAAATATTTAGGTGGTATTGTTATCATTTATTAAAGCTAATTCAGCATTCTGATTACGTTTTGTGTGATTAATACTAAAAATCATGAGTTTTCTCTTTTCAGAATTTGCTTATGGTGGCCATCCTTACCCCTTTTCTGGAATATTTGAAATTTCCCCCGGAAAAGCTTCTGAACTAGGAGAGACATTTAAATTTAAGTAAGTAGGGAGGATATTTTTCTTACACTGTTTTAGTGCCAACACTTGTTTTCAGGCATACAGAATTCCTCTGCAGGTGAAAATCTAGGGAGGTGACATGTTTAACGTTGCTTTAGTTGCTGGCATTTCACGTTCAAATCTCCGTAGTTGTGTCAGGAAAGGGGTGGCCAGATGAAGTGCCTGGGACAGCCTCGTCTCGTGCTTTACTCGGGACCCAGGGGAGTTACTCTGTGGACTTGAAACTGTTCTGACTGGGTCTGACTCCAGCTCTGCTTTAGAAAAGGTTCAGATCTAAACATTCCTTCCCCTCAACCTCCTGTTTGGGGGGAGATGGAGGACAGTTTTATTTCAATCTGCCTGACAATATCAACAGTCTCTTCATTGTCCCGATGAAAGGGAAGCTGTTGCTCAGGTATAACCCTAACGTGTATGGAGCGGAGTGGTTCTGGAGCCTTGAGAGTGGTCAGCAGCACTGGAAACAATGCTGAGCATCAGGCTTCCATTACTTCATTAAGGTTTGAGTTAAAGTGATGTTTAGAATCTTAGTTTCAAGACGCTTCAGAGAAACTTCTGGGCATGTAATAGTTAACTTGCCAAAAATAGGGAAGAACAGTGAAATGGGGTTGTACCATTGAAATGCAGCATAGGGCTGCCCAAGCTGGTCATGCCCGTGTTCACGGTTCCCTCTGCCTGTGGCTGGATGGAAACATTTCCCGCAGGAACGCTGTATAAAGCCGTCCTGAATCTATTCCGTAGGCCTCCCTTAGGTGCGGTTTCCTAATATTTTTAGCTTTCTTGGATGCCCTACTTGCTCTACTAAAATCCTTCCTGTTATTGGATAGTGTCGATTCCATTTCCAGGGTGGTAGCTGGGTGAGGGAGTTGGTTATGGCCAGCGTTGAGGGCAGGGGCAGTTAAGCATGGAGCTGGTTCTCAATACAGTGTGTGACGACTTATACACAGTTGTTAATCAACGGTGATGTTGCATTTTTAATGTCGGGGCGTATAAAGAAACTGACGTTGCATTGGAATTGTTCAGAAGTCGTGTGTTTAAGAGTTTATTGCAGAAAAGTAGAAACTAAAATAATTGACATTTTTAAAGTATCTCATTTATCTTTAGTCTTATTACAGAAACCTGCTTTGTTAATCGCCACGGTATTCCTGGAAATATCAAATCTTTAAACATGCTTTCTATAAAGACCTAAACCTCACACAGCTATGTTTTTCTCTTTTCTTTAAGAGAATCTGTTGTTTTAGGGAGCACGGACTTCCTAGAAGATGAGATAGAAAAAATTGTGGAAGAACTGGGAAAAGAGTACAAAGGCAATGCCTATCATTTAATGCACAAAAACTGCAATCACTTTTCTTCAGCTTTATCAGAGGTAAGTTAAATTTATCCTAAAAGTTCTTCAAGTGAAGAACATTGCCTAGTCCACTCCCTGTCCCATGGCACGTAGCTGATTCGCCTTTCCTGGTTGTTCGTGTTGTATAAGGAGGTATTTCGTTTCTCCTGTCTGCGTGACCTTTCTAACATGGTGACTTAGAGTCAGCACAGCTTGAAATTGGGCTTATATTTGCTGTGGGTACAGAGTGAGGCAGTGGTTGTCTCTTACTCTAATTCATGTCATTACAGCCTCAAACGTCCGCTGTAAAGAAGTGAACGCCTAAGAGACTGCTGCTTGCGAGCCACTCGTATTTCTCTTTCTCTGAGTTTTAGTTGCCAACTTGAATTTTCTTCCCAGGCTCCTCCTCACTCATAAGACATTCATTTTTCCTCTCTTGGGATCTTATTCTGCCAGCTTATCACACAGGCACTTACTGGCCTTCCCAATCTTGAATCCCAAGCGAAGACCAAAACTAGATCAAAATGACAGGACCTTGAAAAGGAAAATGGAAGGAGAAAACGAAAGATGCTCAGATCAGGTCTAGAGAATTAAATGGCGCTTCAAACAGCTTCCCACCTTGCTGGCCGGGCAGCGGGGTGCGGTGTTGGAGGGAAGGTTCCCCAGGCGTCCCTGGCCCCCTGCAGGCTGTGTGGCCCTGGCTCTGTCCACCCCCCTCCCGGCTCCCAGGGCGTAGCGGCCAGCAGGACTGTGGTACGTTTCACGGATGTTGAGCATCACATAGGAGTCTGTGAGCAGGGCATCGTCTGCTCCACGACAGACGTGCCGAGTCAGGTCTCCGCTGGGACACGGTCCCCAGGTGCTTCCTGTGAACGTGGAAGTGGAGAAGCGCCGCCCGTCCGGTGGATGCATTGGTACCACGGTGACCTGGGTGACCTTCAGGGAAGGAGGAGGTGGCTCAGGGCTTTCTTGAAACCGGCATGACATCGTACAGAAGGCAGACTTGGGTGCCGATGGCTCGCGGGCTCTTAGGCCAGGCCAGTTACCGCGCAGGGTCGGGGTGCAGGCAGCGTCCAGGAAGCACGCGGCTACACGGAGGGGGCAGTGGTCCCCGTGTCTGTCACACTGACCTGTACTCGCCGTCACCACTCCCATGGCTGACCTCCAGCCATGCAGATAGTCCTTAGCGTTTCTCGGTGTGAAAGGTAATGCCTGTGTTTTTAGAGTAGACAGATGGCAGTGGTATCGCAGAAGGTCAGTAACCATCCTACCTAATAAAAGAGTAATATGCAAATTAACCATCACTCTGCCATGCCCACCAGCCAATCAGAGCGAGTATGCAAATAAACCCAACTAAGATGGCTACAGCCACAGAGAGCAGGAGGGAGGCTTGGGTTTCCCAGGCAACGGATGAAGCCAAGCTTTCCGCCTGCCCTTCCCAGCCTAAGTCTCCACTCAAGGCTACAAAGTTTGAATTATAGAAGGTAAACAAATCCAAACAGAAATGGCGGCAGCCACAGAGCTGGAAAGAGCAGGAGGCTAGGGTTGCCCCCTGCTTTCCGCACACCCTGGCTGGTAAGGCTACAAAGTTTCAATTATAGAAGACTAGAGGTCTGGTGCATGGATTCATGCACTGGTGGGGTCCCTCGGCCTGGCCTGCACCCTCTTGCAATCTGGGACCCCTCGGGAGATGTCAGACTGCCAGTTTCAGCCCGGTCCCTACAGGCCAGGCCGAGGGACCCCACCTGTGCATGAACCTGTGCACCGAGCCTCTAATATGCATATATGATCTTTGGTTAATCTCTTCCCACCTTCCCCCTCCCCTCTGAGATTCATCAGTCTGTTCCATGTTTCCATGCCTGTGCATTGAGCGTCTGCCCCTGGTGGTCAGTGAGCATCATAACTACCAGTCGAATGGTTGAATGGTCACTTAGGCTTTTATATATAGATATACACAAACCCCAACAGAAACGGCTGCTGGCCACAGATCGAGCAGGAGGCCTCGCTCCACTCCAGGCTACAAGTTTCAGTTGTAGAAGGTAAATAAATTCCAGATACCAGGGCCTCCGCTTGGGTCGCCAGGGGGCGTGGCTGGCCTGCAAACCACCACAGGCACCTCATTCAGGCCTCCCCAAGGGAACCCCCACCCTGATCTGAGACACCCTTCAGGGCAAACCAGCTGGCCCCCACCCGTGCACCAGGCCTCTATCCTATCTAATAAAAGAGTAATATGCAGATTGACCATCACTCCAACACACAGTATGGATGCCCCCATGTGGACACAAGATGGCCAGCAGGGGAGGGCAATTGGGAGGGACCAGGCCTGCAGGGGAGGGCAGTTGGAGGCGATCAAGCCTGCAGGGGAGGGCAGTTAGGGGTGACTAGGCCGGCAGAGGAGGGAAGTTGGGGGCAAACAGGCTGGCAGGGGAGCAGTTAGACATCAATCAGGCTGGCATTGGAGTGGTTAAGTGGTGATCAGGTTGGCAGTTAGAAGCGGTTAGGGCAAATCAGGAAGGCAGGCACGTGAGCAGTTGTGAGCCAGTCCTGGGTTGTGAGAGGGATGTCCAACTGCCCACTGAGATTGGGCCTAAACGGGCAGTCGGACATCCCTCGAGCGGTCCCAGATTGGAGAGGGTGTAGGCTGGGCTGAGGGACACACACACACACACACACACCCCTGCCCCGGTGCACAAATTTCGTGCACCGGGCCTCTAGTTAAGGCATAAGGCTCACCCTTTGGGGAGGAAAGTTACATTGCTTAATGACAGGGGTCAGCTCTGCACATATTAGCTAATTTGGGGACATAAACTACTTTGAAACCTCCTTCCTAAGTCATCAGCTAAGAGATGGATGGCACTCTAGCTCCCATGGTCACAATCGTAGACACGACTGGAGGCAGAAATGCAAAAGGGACCTTGGAACACGGACTCAGCCAAGCCCAGTGTTCTGCAGAAGGAAGAGAACAATGAAGAGCGAAGTTAGTTTTATGAAAGACCCAGTTTGAAATAGGAAAAGGGATCAGCGGAGGGAGTCCTCCGGGCCTCGTCTGTCTGTCGTCCAAAGACACACACACCCCCGCGCCCGCCCCCCCCTCCTGGGGCGTCTCTGCACTCCAGTAACCCCTGTACTTAAAGTCCTTTCTTCAGTGGTGGACAGAGTCCTCCCCCGTGTGTCTCAAAGCAAGGAAGGAAGGAGCAGGTGGAACCGCTCGTTTCATAGACTGAAAAGCATCTTGTCAGGGCTCCTCAGGAAGGAGGAGCTGACAGGCACCAGGCCCCAGCTAGGGATCTGCTTGCTATCAGGGGCCTGATGTCCCGGCTCGGCGAAGGAAGGGCTGGTGTGCAGTGGCTGCCCGACCTCCCTCCCCACCCTCCACCCTCCATGGCAGGGGGCGATCGCCGTTACCTCTCACCTAATACAACTCTTCCTCCTCCAGATTCTCTGTGGGAAAGAGATTCCTCGCTGGATCAACCGCCTTGCCTACTTCAGCTCCTGTATCCCCTTCCTACAGAGCTGCCTCCCGAAGGAGTGGCTCACGCCCGCAGCCCTGCAGTCCAGCGTGAGCCAGGAGCTCCAGGGCGAACTGGAGGAGGCCGAGGACGCTGTCGCCTCGGCCGCCGCAGCCGGCTCCCGGCGCCACACTAAACTCTAAGGGTCTCCAAAGCCACACACTCAGCACTGTCTCGGCCGTTGACTATCACTAGCGAGAAGTAAAGAGGAAGCGTCCTATGATGCTGGTATGCAAAGCTGGCTCTCCCCAAATCCCGGTTTCACAGCTCAGGATTCCATTTGTATAACCAACCGCTCGGCGCAGGAGCGAGAACTGCGTGCAGCGCCCTCTGGTTTTTTACCCACTTGTAAATGCAGGTTTACTTCTTCTGTTTTATACAGCTCTGTTAAGTTCTGTTTACAGTATTTTGTATCGCTGTTTACAAATCTTGCATGGACTCCTGCCACCGTAAAAGAAGAAAATCTCCACGTCTTCACTGTCAGGCAGGCCATCTTTGTACACTTCCCACAACGGCCAGGGCTCGGGCGTCAGTCACAGGCACACAGACCAGGCGGCCGTGGGCATCACCTGCTTGAGAACTGTCTGTCGGGTTTGTGTTTCTGTTCGGGTTTTGGCACAGGATGCAGAGCGCGAAGGAGCACACACAGCGCGAGGGCTGGGGCCTCGGTCTGCTGAGAGGCAGCCCCTCCCGCCCCCCTCCCTCCGGGCAGCACATCTCCCCCAGCTCCTCCCCACACCCCTCCCCCGGGGGGAGGCACTAGCCTCGCCTCTGGCTGGCTGTGATGCCTCGGACTCTGGAATTCAGATGTTTTTGCGTTAAAGTAACTGACAAGTGGTTTTGCACACGTGCTGGAGGCTTCCTTTTATCTTACCACGGTGACGGGCTCCCTGCACAGGAGTCTGGGTGAGCAGCAGGACGGGTTCCCTTTCAGCTGCGTGTGGCTCTCCCGCTGCCTCTGTCCGAGACCTTGAAGACTGGTCTCGAGCAACACACTCCGAAAAGCGAATGCTCGGATGTCTCAGACAT
Source organism: Cnephaeus nilssonii (assembly GCF_951640355.1). Classification (NCBI taxonomy): domain Eukaryota; kingdom Metazoa; phylum Chordata; class Mammalia; order Chiroptera; family Vespertilionidae; genus Cnephaeus; species Cnephaeus nilssonii. The sequence continues at coordinate 6,233,111 of NC_137094.1, read as the reverse complement.
GTCGGTACCACGTCAGGGAGAGCAGGTGGTTAGTGTCTTAGGGAGCAGTTTCACCTCATAATGGAAAGCCTCTCATTGACCTCTTGTTTAAAGTCACGTTTGTATATCTTTAAGTTCCTCTTTTTCTGTTCTCTCAAATGTATGTCTCTTACGTCACATTCTCTAAGGATGGAATTGTCACACAGATAAGTCCTCAGTAGCAAGGAATCTGTCTGCGCGAGTCTACTCCCAGTTTGGCCCCTGGATGTAAGAGCCAGGTCATTACATGTCACATTCCATCTTTCTGCCTTAAGAATGAATGTCCCACGTGAGACTGGATGCAGTGCAAAACCTACCCAAGGCAGTGACTTCGACTTCCTATACGTTGTCATTTAAAGTCACCTACTTTATTTCAGCGTCTAGACTGGATTGTTAGCGCTACTGCTCTTTGTAAAGATACATATCTTTCAGTAAACGACATTTTTAACTTTTCCATAAGCTGATTTTGACTCATTTAACAGCATAAGCACACCCTGTTCATAGGGAAAATAAACCTCGAGTTGTGAGTATTGACCTGAGGAGAAGGAAGCCACGTGACCTCACTTACGCTTTGGCTTCTGGAGAGGAAGCTGCCCCCGTCCCTCCCACTCGGGCAGAGCCCTCGGTGTGAGGAGGGAGACTGAGCTTTATGGAAAGGCCGGTTCAGGTCTGAAGTGAGAGGAGAATGAAACACTAAGAGTCAAGCAGTGAATTTGGTCATTCAGACAGGAGTCCTGTCACCACCCCCGTGAGGGGAAAGCCCACGTGCATTTCCTTGGCCTGCCTGAGGGTGGTAGGTCGCAGTTCCTGCCAATCCGTTCGGAGCACAGGGCTTCAGCCCGGCCGAGTGGCCGTGGAGTGGCCAGCACCGGGCCCTTCCATCTGCTCCTCCAGAGCCCAGCACACAGCGACCGTATCCTTTGTTGTGCTGACCAGTCTGCAGCAGCGGCCCAAGGCCGGGCATGGTAACGATCAGGCGGGGTTCCGGACGGGAGATGAGCACCGGCTAAGTGGGCTCCGGGTTGGGACATGTCTTTACTTGGGGAATCTCATGCAGGCCAGTTCCTGCGATCGGGTGTCATTAACTGGCTCTTAACCAGCCTTCCCTGCCTCGGAGGGGAAGCATCTTGCTCTCGGCCTGACCTTGTTAACAGGCTGGACGGTGGAGTCGCCTCCTCACTGTACCCAGGGGGCCTGCGTCTCCCGGTCCGCTGGACAGGAGTTCCGTGTGGAGGGTCGGGGCTGCTGTTCTGCTGTTCTCCATGCCCGTGGGGGGTGTTTCCCACCTTAAGAAAGGGCCTGAGCGTGGGGGGGGGGGGGTGCCCCGGAGCCTCCTCGCTGGCGCCTGAACTCCAGCCCACGCTCCTCGCCCACAGCAATAGCGCGTTCCCTTCACCAGCACTGGCCGCGCAGGGTCCTGGTCCCGCCGCCGAGCGGCTTCTGTCCGTCACAAACGGGTCACAACACTCACCTCCCGGTTCCGGTTCCGTTCCGTCTTCTCGCGGCTCCGTTTCTGCGCGATGCTCGGTGGCGGCGGTCAGCTGCTTGGAAGGCGGGGTTGTGCACCCTCCCCCCGGGGGGAGCTCGGCCAGCGGAGTCCGGGGCGTCCTCGCTGCGGGAAGCTGTTCCGGCTGTGACTTCATGACCCTGAAGGTGGTTTCTTGTGACGTTGAATGCAAATGTACTGTCCTTCATAGTGTTTATATACAAAATGCCAGGAATCTTCACTTTTGCTACCTTGATATGGCATTGGGCTATCATGTTAACAACATTGAAATACATCCCTTTATTAAAAAATACTTTTATAAGAAGTGTTTTAGCGTGCTTCCTGGCCTCCAGGCAAAGGCGGCGGTGAGCTATTGGGTCGGGGGTGGGAGGTTATTTTTCAAACCAAGACGCCACCTGCTCCAGAGACATGGCCCCATCCTGCCTCCCTGTAGGGCAGCGGCTTCTGGGCCGTGGAGGCAAGGCCGGGAGGGGTGCAAGCCTGTCTCCCCCGGCGGAAACCCAGCCCACGCTGGACGGGGGCCTGCAGGGCGCTAGCCCCGCTGCGCGCACACGCACACATCCCCCTCCCGAAGCCTCAAGTGTGCAGGAGCCTGGGCGCCTGGCCCCCTCGTTTCCCACAACCCTGCTCAACCTACCCCCTCCCCCACACTGGCCCTTCTGCTCCTTCAAAAGCTCCTGTGGTTACAGTGGGCCTCGCACCAAAGGGCCATCGGTTCATTCAATTACCTGTCAAAGGCACGTACCTGGTTTCAGGGTCAACCCGGCCCAGTCAGGCGACGGCGGGAGGCAACCAATCGGTGTGTCTCCCGTTGATGTTTCTCTCCCACCTCCCCTCCCCTTCCACTCTCTAAAAACCAATGGAAAAAATATCCTCACATGAGGATTAACAAAAAAACACCACCGAAATACATTCACTGAGGTAAACATTTATATTTGCTATGTGCTTATCCAGAGCTGGGGTGTGTGTGTGTGTGTGTGTGTGTGTGTGTAGAGATGTGTCCGCGCAGAGCTGGTGTGTGTGTGTGTGTGTGTGTGTGTGTGTAGAGATGTGTCCGCGCAGAGCTGGGGTGTGTGTGTGTGTGTGTGTGTGTGTGTGTGTGTAGAGATGTGTCCGCGCAGAGCTAGTGTGTGTGTGTGTGTGTGTGTGTGTGTGTGTGTAGAGATGTGTCCGCGCAGAGCTAGTGTGTGTGTGTGTGTGTGTGTGTGTGTGTGTGTGTGTGTAGAGATGTGTCCGCGCAGAGCTGGGGTGTGTGTGTGTGTGTGTGTGTGTGTGTGTGTGTGTGTGGAGATGTGTCCACGCAGAGCTGGGGTGTGTGTGTGTGTGTAGAGATGTGTCCGCGCAGACCCAGGCAGTCTAGACCCAATTCCTTAGCCTCATGAAGAGGAAGTGCCCCGGACTGTCAGCGGAAACGAAAAGCCGCAGTTACGTCCTGTGGCCGGGTCAGAGAGAATTGTCTGCTTCAGCTTGGCTCTTTTCTTTCTTCAGGAAATAAACCCAGGAGACGTGAAACATTGGGACTTCTCACATGTTACCACTAGCACCTGTTCCGGGGTTTGGGAACTCGGCCGTTGGTGTTCTATGGTCTCTCCTCTGGCCTCTTGGCGCCCACCTCCCAGCAGAGAGGGTCCCAGGGCTGCCCCGCGGGGCCGTTGTCCCTCCCACCAGCCGATGCCAGATGGGATCGGCTTCCGTACAGGGTGGGGCTGGCTCGGAGGCCTCCTGCCTTTTCTGGTGAAAATGCATTCCCTCCCTCAGCCCTGTGGGCTAATGTAAGCTGCGTGGACAATCGCAGGAATAAAGGGGTTAGTAAAAGTACAAAATGCCCCTCGCCTCCGTTCAGAGGGTCTGCCCGGGGCCTCCCTGGCCCCAGCTGCCTGCCTGTGCCTGGCTTTTTCTGCTTTCCCGTTTCCTAAGCGCCTGCCCGACCACCACAGCGAACTGAGCAGCTTCCAGACCTCCACACCCCTCTTCCCAAGAGGCTGCTCCCAGCCACCTCAGCAACAGCAGCGAGTGAGAACTCGGCCTGCCGCGCAGTCTAGCTTGCTAGTTAAAAGGCAGTTTCGGGGGGGGGGGGGGGAGGAGGAAGGAGGTGTGAATAGTGGTCCCTGCAAAGCAAAGGAGGCGATACTGACAGTTTAATACCTTGACTGTGCATGGCTCTTCAGCGACTTCAAGCACTTCCATGTCTAACATTTTACTTTCATCCTCAGAAGCCTCACTTGCAGGTTGTCATTGATGAAGAGAAGGAAGAAGCTAAAGAGCCCCCCAGGAGTCTCCAGGATTCCTCTCCCTTCGCTCTTTTCCTCTGGATCTAGTTTTTCAAACTCCCCATCCCACCCACAGCCTTAGTTCCAATGTTGCTTCACACTGATGGGTGAAGAGCTCAGCATCATCCTATATAATAAAAGGCTAATACACAAATCGACCCAACCACAGAAGACTTCTCGCTATGACACACACTGACCACCAGGGGGGGCAGACACTCAACGCAGGAGCTGCCACAGGGGGAGCGCCGCTCAGCCAGAAGGCTTGAGCAGGGCTCATCGCTGGCAAGCACAGCAGTGGTGTCAGGAGCCTCTCCCACCTCCCGGGCAGCGCTAAGGATGCCCTGCCAGTTTAGGCCCCCAAGGGTTCTTGGACTGTGAGAGGGCACAGGCCAGGTTGAGGGACCCCCTGAGTGCATGAATGTCATGCACTGGGCCTCTAATATATGTGTGTGTGTGTGTGTGTGTGTGTGTGTGTGTGTGTGTGTGTGTATCCTACCTAATAAAAGAGTAATATGTAAATTGACCCTAACTTCACTACACCCACAAGCCAATCAGGAACAAATATGCAAATAAACCCAACCAAGGTGGCTACAGTCACAGAGAGCAGGAGGGAGGCTTGGGTTTCCCCGGTAACACAGGAAGCCAAGCTTTCTGCCTGCGGTTGCTGGCCTAAGCCTCCACTCAAGGCTACAAAGTTTCAATTATAGAAGGTAAACAAATCCAAACAGAAATGGCGGCAGCCACTGAGCTGTAAAGAGCAGGAGGCAAGGGTTGCCCCCGGAAATGGAGGAAGCTAAGCTTCTGCAGCCCTGGATGGCCTAGGCCTCCGCTCCAGGCTACAAAGTTTCAATTATAGAAGATACACAAACCCCAAAAGAAATGGCTGCCGGCCACTGGAGCGAGCAGGAGGCTTGGCTCCGTTCCAGGCTACAAAGTTTCAATTGTAGAAGATACATAAATCCCAGATACTAGGGCCTCTGCTTGGGTCACCAGGGGGCGTGGCCGGCCTGCAAACCACCACAGGCCCCTCGCCCAGGCTGCCCCACGTCCCAAGGGAACCCCCACCCTGATCTGGGACACCCTTCAGAGCAAACCAGCTGGCCCCCACCCCTGCACCAGGCCTCTATCCTATCTAATAAAAGTAATATGCAGATTGACCATCACTCCAACACACAAGATGGCTGCCCCCATGTGGACACAAGATGGCCAACAGGAGGGCAGTTGGGAGGGACCAGGCCTGCAAGGGAGAGCAGTTGGGGGCAATCAAGCCTGCAGGGGAGGGCAGTTAGGGGTGACCAGGCCAGCAGAGGAGGGAAGTTGGGGATGACCAGGCCTGCAGGGAAGGGCAGTTGGGTGGGACCCAGGCCTGCAGGGGAGAGCAGTTGGGGGGGACCAGGCCTGCAGGGGAGGGCAGTTAGGGGTGACCAGGCCTAAAGGGCAGTTAGTGGCAAACACGCTGGCAGGGGAGCAGTTAGGCATCAATCAGGCTGGCAGGGGAGTGGTTAGGGGGTGATCAGGTTGGCAGGCAGAAGCAGTTTGAGGCAATCAGGAAGGCAGGTAGGCGAGTGTAGAGGGCCGCCTGGGAGGCACCTGGGCATTTCCTTAATTATCAGCTGAACACAGGGCGTAGGCCGAGTCACGCCCTGGGAACATGCTTCCCCAATGAGGCTGGACATGTTAATAAGTTCTGACTTCATAGCAGCCCAGGTGTCAGCAGGGGCGGGTCTAGATATGTAAATCCAGTAATGCTGGGGCCTAATTAAGGATGCAAATAAGCTCCTTTGATCCTAAGTTTTGGTGTTACTTCCTGAATTTTTGGGATATAAAATAAACCTGCTGGGTGGCTCAGGGTCGTCGTCGTCATGCTGCCTCTCCATGAGAGAGGAAAGATGGCGTCCCACCCAGCCCCAGCTTCATGAATCTATTTCTGCGTCTTGTTTTCTTTATTTCTATTATTTCTCAATCCCTGGCCGCCTCCACTTAGAACCGTTTCGTTCATCTCTCTTTCCGCGCAGGACACGGAAAAGGGAGATCCCCGCCATGTTTGGCCCCCACCGCATCAGGCCCCTGCAGGCGAGCAGTTGGTAGCCAGCAGTCCTGGATTGTGAGAGGGATGTCCAACTGCCCGTTTAGGCCCGATCCCACCAGGATCGGGCCTAAACGGGCAATCAGACATCCCTCGAGGGGTCCCAGATTGGAGAGGGTGCAGGCTGGGCTGAGGGACACCCCCCCTCCGTGCACGAACTTCGTGCACCGGGCCTCTAAAATATATATGTATACTATTGGGCCGACGCATGAAATTTGTGCACATTAAAAGGGAATTAGAGGAAATATTTTAATATTGCTATTTGCCCTTTGTCTATAATAGAAGTGTCAGAGATGAAAGGAAATGAGTAAAATATATATGAATTAATAAACAATAACAAAATAATATAACAACAAAGATATAAAAAAACATGAAAACAAAAACATGATATAAAACATGATATAAAAATAACATTGATGCAAACAATGACTGATAAAGTGATTATACTTATTCTAATATCTATCTCCCTGTATACCACATTAAGAGTGAAAACACTTTCAGAGTGCTTGACTAATTTCCCTTGTGATGAAGTATTTAAACTTTAACATCACACGCTCTTCAAACTCAAGAGAAAGCAACTTATAACTAACCATGTCCAAAACGGTTCAGGTAGGAATATTCCTATTCTGTCTAGAGTTTGTCCTTGTGATTTATTAATAGTCATCACAAATGCTGGCATCACAGGAAACTGTCTTCGATCAATTTAAATGGGAGGCCAGTGTCAACGGGACAAATCAATTCTTGGACTCAGAACAATCTCTCCTTCCACAGATCCCATTAATACGTCAGCTTTGATAATGTTAGGTTGTAATCTTTTGATAATAAATTTAGTACCATTACAAAGACCCCGTTTACTGTTAAGATTTCTCAATAGTATGATGATTGCACCCATTTCAATTTTAATTTATGACACAGCATTCCTGAAGGAGTAATCCTATTAAGAAATTTGATGGGAAAATTTTCCTTTTCAGCATCATCTGTTGAGTCAATGGAATCATCACTCAAATATGTGTGAAAATCTCCATCGAGTATATCCCAAATTTATTTAATTTTTGAAGGTGCTCATTTTTTGGACAAAGAATCGCACCTTTATATATATTTTTAATATTATCTATAGATATACTATTTCCAAAGGTAGCTTCAAAAATAGATCCATTATAAATCATTTCACGGGGGATTTCAATAATATCCATTCCTAAATGAAAACTGCTATCGTTTGCCATCTCCAAGTTTTACTAACCATTCACTGTAAGCAGAATCCTCTGATCTATTTGTTTTAAGAGACAACTTCCTGAAACATCCCCAAACACTAAAGTACTTTAAACTTGTTTGCACTATGGCTGATCGCATAGCATGTGGCACAACACTGAGACACTGTCGAAAATCCCCTCTGAGAAGGAGAACTTTCCCACCAAATGCAACATTCAAATTCATAATTTCTCTTAGTAATCTGCCTATGGCATTTATATCATGACTGGATGCTATGGTGCATTCATCAATAATGAGAAGTTGGGCCCTTTTAATGACTTTAGCAACTTCACTCTTCATATTGAGTCTAGAAATTGAAGTTTCATTTAATGGAATTGGTCATTTATATTAGGAATGCAAGATTCTTCCATTGAGAAGTAAATTTGCAGCAATTCCTGTAGACGCTGTGGGTAAAACAGTACCACCATGACCTCTAATATAATGTATCAAAACTATATAGCCCTAACCAGTTTGGCTCAGAGCATCGGCCTGTGAACTGAAGGGTCCCAGATTTGATTCCGGTCAAAGGCATGTACCTTGGTTGCGGGCATATCCCCAGTAGGGGGTGTGCAGGAGGCAGCTGATTGATGTTTCTCATCGATGTTTCTAACTCTCTATCCCTCTCCCTTCCTCTCTGTAAAAAAATCAATAAAATATATTTTTAAAAAACTTTATAAAGATATGTTTTTCCACTACCACCTGGACCATCCAAGAAAAAGCATTTGGGGTATACAGTTTGATCTTCGGTGGCTGAAGTTATAGTCTGAAAGGGTGCCAACTGTTCATCATTCAGAGAATTTATCAAAACCTGTGCCTGTTATTGCTCATACGATTCATCACATGTACTTGTATTCATTAATGAAGGATAGTCCGGAAGTTTGAAATGTGAACATTTCATTCCATGCAATGTGAATACCTTTTGAATTTCGTTAAGGGCATGCGTTTCACAGTTTACACAGGCACCTTCTTTTCGGTGTGATTTGGGCACGGCCATCTTGTGTTACAGGATCCCCGCCTCTGCTGTGGGGGTCGCCATCTTGTTACGGTGTGACGGTCAATTTGCATATTCCCTCTTTATTAGATAGGAATATATATATGTATATCTTTTTTAAATTCCCTAGACCAGTGGTCGGCAAACTCATTAGTCAACAGAGCCAAATATCACCAGTATAACCATTGAAATTTCTTTTGAGAGCCAAATTTTTTAAACAAACTATATAGGTAGGTACATTGTTATTAACTTAATCAGGGTACTCCTTCAATCACACTGTGGTATTTTGTGGAAGAGCCACACTCAAGGGGCCAAAGAGCCGCATGTGGCTTGCAAGCTGCAGTTTGCCGACCACGGCCCTAGAGTCTAGGGCCTAGACCATTGCACAGATTGGGATTGAAACACACGCAGTTCCCACGCTCTTCCTGGGGGTGTCAGGAGGACAGTCGGCCCCTCTATTCCCAGGGTCTCCGCCGGGCAGCCCTCCCGCCGGTGAGTTGTGCGGGTCCCTCCCAGCCATGGGTCCCTCCCAGCCGTGGGTCCCTCCAGCCGTGGGTCCCTCCAGCCGTGGGTCCCTCCCAGCCGTGGGTTGTGGGGGTCCCTCCCGCCGGTGGGTTGCGTGGGCCCCCAGAGACGCGCCCAGGACAGAGCCAGTGTCCTTAGCTAAAAACTCAGCACGGAGACGCTGGGTTCAAATGCCTCCAAATCCAGTCCTTCATTCAGACAGAGCTAGCTCCACTCAGGCCTTTGGTCAACCAAACAAAACCAGCCGCTGCTGGTGCCACGGCCTAGGCGGCGCCCTGCGCGCGCTCCAGCAGCAGCAGCGGGATGTGCTCGGGCTCCCCGCGCCCCTGCAGGCAGCGCCCCCAGGCGGCCAGGCGCCGCAGGAGCCGCTGCAGGCCCGGGCCCCACACGCCTTGCTCCGAGGCCGCCTCGCAGCGCCGAGCGGGCTGCGTCTTCCTCCTCCGGGCGCCCCGCTGCAGCAGCCGCCGCCAGAACCAGCAGCCGGAGCGGGCGCCTTCGCTGGGGGCCGGGGGCAGCCCAGCCTCGGGCTCCCTGTGCCCAGGGCCGCCCCGCGGCAGGCGGGCCACCGTGCCCCGCAGCTCCAGGAGGCTGCGCAGCGGGGCGCGGGGCCGTGTGTCCAGCATCGCCATCGGGGCCCGGGCCTCTCCCGGGGCGCGTGGACCAGACGCAGACCAAGTCTCAGTGCTGGGAACTGACGGGAACGGACAGTCCGGTGACTCCACGAAGGCCTCCCGGACACGACGTGGCTCCCTTTCAGGCCTCGGGTCCCTTTCTGCCACCTCCCAGGGGATGGATGCGCCGGAAGCCCAACCCCAGGTTCAGGTTGCCAAGGAAACGCAGCCGCGACCTCACAATGCCCAGCACAGTTGCGACCTCACAATGCCCAGCGGGGTAGGCCCCGCTCACAGCAGAACTCAGACCCCTTGGCACACAAGGACACCAGGGTCCAGAGTCCCACACACTCCCCGACCACAGACCCTCAGCCCGGGGCTGGGTCACTCTCCGACAGGACCTCACACAGCGGACGCAGCACCACTGCCCACCTCTCGCCTGCGCACACACTGAGCATCTACACGGAAGGCCCGCCCTGAGGATCTCCCGGACAGGCAAACCCTGAGAATCTCCCGGACAGGCAAGTGCTGAGCATCCGCACAGAAGGGCCATCCCTGACCTTCAGCACAGACAGGATAGCCGTAAGCATCCACACAGACAGGCCAGCCCTGAGCATCTCCCGAACGGGTCAGTCCTGAGCATCTCCCGGAAAGGCTAGCACTGAGCATCTGCACGGACAGACCAGCCCTGATATTTCACACAGGCCAGCCATGAGCATCCACAGAGACAGAACAGCCCTGAGCATCTCCCGCACAGGCCAGCAATGAGGATCCGCACAGACAAGCCAGCCCTGAGCATCCGCACAAACATGCCAGCCCAGAGCATCCGCACAGACAGGCCAGCCCCGACCTTACGCACAGACAGGGCAGACCAGAGCATCTCCCAGACAGGCCAGCACTGAGCATCCACACAGACAGGTCAGCCCTGAGCATCCGCACAGACAGGCCAGCCCTGAGCATCCGCACAGACAGGCCAGGCCAGAGCACCTCTGGGACAGGCCAGCCCTTAGCATCTCCCGAATAGGCCAGTCCTGAACATCTCCCAGACATGCCGGACAGGTAAGCCCTGAGTATCTCCCGGACAGGATATCCCTGTGCATCCTCACAGACAGGCCACCTCTGAGCATCCGCACAGACAGGCCAGCCCAGAGCATCTCCCAGACAGACCAGCACTGAGAATCCGCAAAGACAGGCCAGCCCTGACCTTCCGCACAGACAGGCCAGCCCAGAGCAACTCCTGGACAGGCCAGTCCAGAGAATCCGCACAGAAAGGCCAGCCCTGACCTACCGCACAGACAGGCCAGTCCAGAGCATCTCCCAGACAGGCCAGCCCTGAGCATCTCCTGGACAGGCAAACCCTGAGCAACCGCACAGACAGGCCAGCACTGAGCCTCCGCACAGAAATTCCAGCCCAGAGTATCTCCCGATCAGGCCAGTCCTGAGCATCTCCCAGACATGACGGACAGGCCAGCCCTGAGCATAGCCCGGACAGGCCATCCCGGAGCATCTGCACACACAGGCCAGCCCTGAGCATCCGCACAGACAGGCCAGCCCTGAGCAACCGCACAGACAGGCCAGCACTGAGCATCTCCCGGACAGGCCAGCCCTAAGCAACCGCACAGACATGCCAGCACTGAGCCTCCGCACAGAAATTCCAGCCCAGAGCATCTCCCGAACAGGCCAGTCCTGAGCATCTCCCAGACATGACGGACAGGCCAGCCCTGAGCATATCCTGGACAGGACAGCCCTGAGCATCTCCCGGACAGGCCTGCACTGAGCATCTCCCGGACAAGCCACCCCTTAGCATCTCCCGAACAGGCCAGTCCTGAGCAACTCCCGGACAGGCCAGCCCTGAGCATCTCCTGGACAGGCCAGCCCTGAGCATATCCCGGACAAGCCACCCCTTAGCATCTCCCGAACAGGCCAGTCCTGAGCAACTCCAAGACATGACGGACAGGTAAGCCCTGAGCAACCGCACAGACAGGCCAGCACTGAGCATCCGCACAGACAGGCCAGCCTAGAGCATCTCCTGGACAGGCAAACCCTGAGCATCCGCACAGACAGGCCAACCCTGAGCATCTCCCAGACAGACCAGCACTGAGCATCCGCAGAACAGGGCAACCCTGAGCATGCGCAAACAGAGGCCACACCTCAGCATCCGCACAGACAGGCCAGCCCTGACCATCCGAACATACAGCCAGCCCAGAGCATCTCCCGGACAGGCCAGCAGTGGTTTTTCGCACAGACAGGCGATGCCTGAGCATCCGCACAGCCAGGCCAGCCCTGAGCATCCGCAGACATGTCAGCCCAGTGTATCTCCTGGAGGCCAGACCTGAGCATCTCACAGACGGGCCAGCCCTGAGCATCCGCAAAGACAGGTCAGCCCAGTGTATCTCCTGCAGGCCAGCCCTGAGCATCCCCAAGACAGGCAGGCCTTAAGATTCTCTCAGACAAGCAAGCGCTGAGCATCCGACCAGAAAGGCCAGCCCTGGTCTTTCGCACAGACAGGCCAGCCCAGAGCATCTCCTGGACAGGCCAGCCCGAGCATCTCCCGGACAGGACAGCCCTGAGCATCTCCTGGACAGGCCAGCCCTGAGCATCCGCACAGACAGGCCAGTCCTGAACATCTCCCAGACATGACGGACAGGCCAGCCCTGAGCATCTCCCGGACAGGCCAGTCCTGAACATCTCCCAGACATGACGGACAGGCCAGACCTGAGCATATCCCGGATAGGCCATCCCTGAGCATACGCACACACAGGCCATCCCTGAGCATCCTCACAGAAAGGCCAGCCTTGAGCATACGCACAGAAAGTCCAACCCTGAGCATCCGCACAGAAAGGCCAGCCCTGACCTTACGCACAGACAGGCCAGCCCAGAGCATCTCCCAGACAGGCCAGCCCTGAGCATCTCCCAGACATGCCAGACAGGTAAGCCCTGAGTATCTCCCGGACAGGATATCCCTGTGCATCCACACAGACAGGCCACCCCTGAGCATCCACACAGACAGGCCATCCCTGAGAATCCGCACAGACAGGCCAACCCAGAGCATCTCCCAGACAGACCAGCACTGAGAATCCACATAGACAGGCCAGCCCTGACCTTCCATACAGACAGGCCAGCCCCAAGCATCCGCACAGAAAAGCCAGCCATGACCATCCGAACAGACAAGCCAGACCAGAGTATCTCCCAGAGGCAAGACCTGAGCAACTCACGGACAGGCAAGCCCTGAGCATCCGCACAGACATGCCAACCCTGACCTTACGCACAGACAGGGCAGACCAGAGGATCTCCCGGACAGGTCAGCCCTGAGCATCTCCCAGACAGGCCAGACCTGACCTTACGCACAGACAGGCCAGCCCCAAGCATCCGCACAGAAAAGCCAGCCCAGAGCATCTCCCAGACAGCCCAGACCTGACCTTACGCACAGACAGGCCAGCCCTGAGCATCTCCCGGACAAGCCACCCCTTAGCATCTCCCGAACAGGCCAGTCCTGAACATCTCCCAGACATGACGGACAGGCCAGACCTGAGCATATCCCGGACAAGCCATCCCTGATGTCCGCACAGAAAGGCCAGCCCAGAGCATCTCCCAGATAGGCCAACCCTGAGCTTCTCCCAGACAGGCCAGCCCTTAGCATCTCCCGAACAGGCCAGTCCTGAGCAACTCCAAGACATGACGGACAGGTAAGCCCTGAGCAACCGCACAGACAGGCCAACCCTGAGCATCTCCCAGACAGACCAGCACTGAGTATCCGCAGAACAGGGCAACCCTGAGCATGCGCACACAGAGGCCACACCTCAGCATCCGCACAGACAGGCCAGCCCTGACCATCCGAACATACAGCCAGCCCAGAGCATCTCCCGGACAGGCCAGCAGTGGTTTTTCGCACAGACAGGCGATGCCTGAGCATCCGCACAGCCAGGCCAGCCCTGAGCATCCGCAGACAGGTCAGCCGAGTGTATCTCCTGGAGGCCAGACCTGAGCATCTCACGGACGGGCCAGCCCTGAGCATCCCCCAGACAGGCAGGCCTTAAGATTCTCTCAGACAAGCAAGCTCTGAGCATCCGCACAGACAAGCCAGCCCTGAGCATCCGACCAGATAGGCCAGCCCTGATCTTTCGCACAGAGAGGCCAGCCCAGAGCATCTCCTGGACAGGAAAACCCTGAGCATCCGCACAGACAGGCCAGCCCTGAGCAACCACACAGACAGGCCATCCCTGAGCATCTGCACACACAGGCCAGCCCTGAGCATCCTCACAGAAAGGCGAGCCCTGAGCATCCGCACAGACAGGCCAACCCAGAGCATCTCCCAGATAGGACATAACTGAGAATCCGCATAGTAAGGCCAGCCCTGACCTTCCGCACAGACATTTCAGCCCCAAGCATCCACACAGAAAAGCCAGCCCTGAGCATCTGGACAGTCAGGCCAGCCCTGAGCATCCACACAGATAGGCCAGCCCTGACCTTCTGGACAGATAGGCCAGCCCTGACCTTCCGGACAGACAGGTCAGCCCCTAGGATCCGCACAGACAGGCCAGCCCAGAGCATCTCCTGGACAGGCAAACCCTGAGCATCCGCACAGACAGGCCAGCACTTAGCATCCGCACAGAAAATACAGCCCAGAGCATCTCCCGAAATGGTCAGTCCTGAGCATCTCCCAGAAATGCCGGACAGGCCAGCCCTGAGCATATCACGGAGGGGCCATCCTTGAGCATCCGCACACACAGGCCAGCCCTGAGCATCCTCACAGAAAGGCCAGTCCTGATCATCTCCCAGACAGGCCAGCACTGAGAATCCGCATAGACAGGCCAGCCCTGACCTTCCATACAGACAGGCCAGCCCCAGGCATCCGCACAGAAAAGCCAGCCAAGAGCATTTCCCAGACAGGCCAGCACTGAGCATCTCCCGAACAGGCCAGCCCTTAGCATCTCCCGAACAGGCCAGTCCTGAACATCTCCCAGACATGACGGACAGGCCAGACCTGAGCATATCCCGGACAGGCCATCCCTGAGCATACGCACACACAGGCCAGCCCTGAGCATCCTCACAGAAAGGCCAGCCCTGAGCATCCGCACAGACAGGCCAGCCCTGACCTTACGCACAGACAGGCCAGCCCTGAGCATCTCACGGACAGGCCAGTCCTGAGCAACTCCCAGACATGCCAGACAGGTAAGCCCTGAGCATCCGCACAGAAAGGCCAGCCAAGACCATCCGAACAGACAAGCCAGACCAGAGTATCTCCCAGAGGCCAGAACTGAGCAACTCACGGACAGGCAAGCCCTGAGTATCTCCCAGACAGGCCAGCCCTGACCTTACGCACAGACAGGGCAGACCAGAGCATCTCCCGGACAGGTCAGCCCTGAGCATCTCCTGGACAGGGAAACCCTGAGCATCCGCACAGACAGGCCAGCCTTGAGCAACGGCACAGACAGGCCAGCCCTGAGCAACCGCACAGACATGCCAGCACTGAGCCTCCGCACAGAAATTCCAGCCCAGAGCATCTCCCGAACAGGCCAGTCCTGAGCATCTCCCAGACATGACGGACAGACCAGCCCTGAGCATATCCCGGAGAGGCCATCCTTGAGCATCCGCACACACAGGCCAGCCCTGAGCATCTCCCAGACAGGCCAGCACTGAGAATCCGCATAGACAGGCCAGCCCTAACCTTCCATACAGACAGGCGAGCCCTAAGTATCCGCACAGAAAAGCCAGCCCAGAGCATATCCCAGACAGGCCAGCACTGAGCATACACACAGACAGTCCAACCCTGAGCATCCGCACAGACAGGCCAGCCCATAGCATCTCCTGGACTGGCAAACCCTGAGCATCCGCACAGACAGGCCAACCCTGAGCATCTCCTAGACAGACCAGCACTGAGCATCCACAGAACAGGCCAGCCCTGAGCATCCGCAAAGACAGGTCAGCCCAGTGTATCTCCTGGAGGCCAGACCTGAGCACCTCACGGACAGGCCAGCCCTGAGCATCTCCCAGACAGGCAGGCCTTAAGATTCTCTCAGACAAGCAAGCGCTGAGCATCCGCACAGACAAGCCAGCCCTGAGCATCCGAACAGAAAGGCCAGCCCTGATCTTTCGCACACACAGGCCAGCCCAGAGCATCTCCTGGACAGGCCAGCCCGAGTACCTCCCGGACAGACCAGCCCTGAGCATCTCCTGGACAGGCAAACCCTGAGCATCCGCACAGACAGGCCAGCACTGAGCAACCGCACAGACAGGCCATCCCTGAGCATCCGCACAGACAGGCCAGCACTGAGCATCCGCACAGACAGGCCATCCCTGAGCATCCGCACAGACAGGCCAGCACTGAGCATCCGCACAGACAGGCCAGCCCTGAGCAACCGCACAGACAGGCTAGCCCTGAGCAACCGCACTGACAGGCCAGCACTGAGCCTCCGCACAGAAATTCCAGCCCAGACCATCTCCCAAACAGGCCAGTCCTGAGCATCTCCCAGACATGACGGACAGGCCAGCCCTGAGCATATCCCGGACAGACCATCCCTGAGCATCTGCACACACAGGCCAGCCCTGAGCATCCTCACAGTAAGGCCAGCCCTGAGCATCTCTCAGAAAGACCAGCACTGAGAATCCGCAAACACAGGCCAGCCCTGACCTTCCGCAAAGACAGGCCAGCCCAGAGCAACTCCTGGACAGGCCAGTCCAGAGCGTCCGCACAGAAAGGATAGCCCTGACCTTACGCACAGACAGGCCAGCCCAGATCATCTAGCAGACAGGCCAGCCCTGAGCATCTCCTGGACAGGCAAACCCTGAGCATCCGCACAGACAGGCGAGCACTGAGCAACTGCACACACAGGCCAGCACTGAGCATCTGCACAGAAAATACAGCCCAGAGCATCTCCCGAAATGGTCAGTTCTGAGCATCTCCCAGAAATGCCGGACAGGCCAGCCCTGAGCATATCCCGGAGGGGCCATCCTTGAGCATCCGCACACACAGGCCAGCCCTGAGCATCCTCACAGAAAGACCAGCCCTGAGCATCCTCACAGAAAGACCAGTCCTGATCATCTCCCAGACAGGCCAGCACTGAGAATCCGCATAGACAGGCCAGCCCTGACCTTCCATACAGACAGGCGAGCCCTAAGTATCCGCACAGAAAAGCCAGCCCAGAGCATATTCCAGACAGGCCAGCACTGAGCATACACACAGACAGTCCAACCCTGAGCATCCGCACAGACAGGCCAGCCCATAGCATCTCCTGGACTGGCAAACCCTGAGCATCCGCACAGACAGGCCAACCCTGAGCATCTCCTAGACAGACCAGCACTGAGCATCCACAGAACAGGCCAGCCCTGAGCATCCGCAAAGACAGGTCAGCCCAGTGTATCTCCTGGAGGCCAGACCTGAGCACCTCACGGACAGGCCAGCCCTGAGCATCTCCCAGACAGGCAGGCCTTAAGATTCTCTCAGACAAGCAAGCGCTGAGCATCCGCACAGACAAGCCAGCCCTGAGCATCCGAACAGAAAGGCCAGCCCTGATCTTTCGCACACACAGGCCAGCCCAGAGCATCTCCTGGACAGGCCAGCCCGAGTACCTCCCGGACAGACCAGCCCTGAGCATCTCCTGGACAGGCAAACCCTGAGCATCCGCACAGACAGGCCAGCACTGAGCAACCGCACAGACAGGCCATCCCTGAGCATCCGCACAGACAGGCCAGCACTGAGCATCCGCACAGACAGGCCAGCCCTGAGCAACCACACAGACAGGCTAGCCCTGAGCAACCGCACTGACAGGCCAGCACTGAGCCTCCGCACAGAAATTCCAGCCCAGACCATCTCCCAAACAGGCCAGTCCTGAGCATCTCCCAGACATGACGGACAGGCCAGCCCTGAGCATATCCCGGACAGACCATCCCTGAGCATCTGCACACACAGGCCAGCCCTGAGCATCCTCACAGTAAGGCCAGCCCTGAGCATCTCTCAGAAAGACCAGCACTGAGAATCCGCAAACACAGGCCAGCCCTGACCTTCCGCAAAGACAGGCCAGCCCAGAGCAACTCCTGGACAGGCCAGTCCAGAGCGTCCGCACAGAAAGGATAGCCCTGACCTTACGCACAGACAGGCCAGCCCAGATCATCTAGCAGACAGGCCAGCCCTGAGCATCTCCTGGACAGGCAAACCCTGAGCATCCGCACAGACAGGCGAGCACTGAGCAACTGCACACACAGGCCAGCACTGAGCATCTGCACAGAAAATACAGCCCAGAGCATCTCCCGAAATGGTCAGTTCTGAGCATCTCCCAGAAATGCCGGACAGGCCAGCCCTGAGCATATCCCGGAGGGGCCATCCTTGAGCATCCGCACACACAGGCCAGCCCTGAGCATCCTCACAGAAAGACCAGCCCTGAGCATCCTCACAGAAAGACCAGTCCTGATCATCTCCCAGACAGGCCAACACTGAGAATCCGCATAGAGAGGCCAGCACTGACCTTCCATACAGACAGGCCAGCCCCAAGCATCCGCCCAGAAAAGCCAGCCAAGAGCATCTCCCAGACAGGCCAGCACTGAGCATACGCACAGACAGTCCAACCCTGAGCATCCGCACAAAAAGGCCAGCCCTGACCTTACGCACAGACAGGCCAGCCCAGAGCATCTCACAGACAGGCCAGCCCTGAACATCTCCCGGACAGGCCAGCCCTGAACATCTCCCGGACAGGCCAGCCCTTAGCATCTCCCGAACAGGCCAGTCCTGAGAAACTACCAGTCATGCCGGACAGGTAAGCCCTGACTATCTCCCAGACAGGATATCGCTGTACATCCTAACAGACAGGCCACCTCTGAGCATCCGCACAGACAGGCCAACCCAGAGCATCTCCCAGATAGACCAGCACTGAGAATCCGCATAGACTGGCCACCCCTGAGCATACGCACAGACAGGCCAGCCCTGAGCATCCGCGCCAAGAGGCCAGCCCTGAGCATCCGCACAGAAATGCCAGCCATGACCATCCGAACAGACAAGCCAGACCAGAGCATCTCCCAGACAGGCCCGCCCTGAGCATCCTCAAAGACAGGCCAGCCCAGAACATCTCCCAGACAGACCAGCACTGAGAATATGCAAAGACAGGCCAGCCCTGATCTTACGCACAGACAAGCCAGCCCAGAGCAACTCCCAGACAGGCCAGCCCTGATCATCTCCCGGAAAGGCCAGCCCTGAGCATCTCCTGGACAGGAAAACCCTGAGCATCCGCACAGACAGGCCAGCTCTGAGCAACCGCACAGACAGGCCAGCCCTAAGCAACCGCACAGACATGCCAGCACTGAGCCTCCGCACAGAAATTCCAGCCCAGAGCATCTCCCAAACAGGCCAGTCCTGAGCATCTCCCAGACATGACGGACAGGCCAGCCCTGAGCATATCCCGGACAGACCATCCCTGAGCATCCTCACACACAGGCCAGCCCTGAGCATCCTCACAGAAAGGCCAGCCCTGAGCATCTCTCAGAAAGACCAGCACTGAGAATCCGCAAACACAGGCCAGCCCTGACCTTCCGCAAAGACAGGCCAGCCCAGAGCAACTCCTGGACAGGCCAGTCCAGAGCATCCGCACAGAAAGGATAGCCCTGACCTTACGCACAGACAGGCCAGCCCAGATCATCTAGCATACAGGCCAGCCCTGAGCATCTCCTGGACAGGCAAACCCTGAGCATCCGCACTGACAGGCTAGCCTGAGCAACCGCACAGACATGCCAGCACTGAGCCTCCGCACAGAAATTCCAGCCCAGAGCATCTCCCGAATAGGCCAGTCCTGAGCATCTCCCAGACATGACGGACAGGCCAGCCCTGAGCATATCACGGACAGGCCATCCCTGAGCATCCGCACACACAGGCCAGCCCTGAGCATCCGCACAGAAAGGCCAGCCCTGAGCAACCGCACAGACAGGCCAGCCCAGAGCATCTGCCAGATAGGACATCACTGAGAATCCGCATAGTAAGGCCAGCCCTGACCTTCCGCACAGTCATTTCAGCCCCAAGCATCCACACAGAAAAGCCAGCCCTGAGCATCTGGACAGTCAGGCCAGCCCTGACCTTCTGGACAGTCAGGCCAGCCCTGACCATCCGAACATACAAGCCAGCCCAGAACATCTCCCGGACAGGCCAGCACTGATTTTTCGCACAGAAAGGCCAGCCCTGAGCATCCGCACAGACAGGTCAGCCCAGTGTATCTCCCGGAGGCCAGACCTGAGCATCTCACGGACAGGCCAGCCCTGAGCATCTCCCAGACAGGCAGGCTTTAAAATTCACCTGGACAAGCAAGCGCTGAGCATCCGCACAGACAAGCCAACCCTGAGCATCTGCACAGAAAGGCCAGCCCTGACCTTTCGCAGAGACAGGCCAGCCCAGAGCATCTCCCGGACAGGCCAGCCCTGAGCATCTCCTGGACAGGCAAACCTTGAGCATCCGCACAGACAGGCCAGCACTGAGCATCCGCACAGAAAATACAGCTCAGAGCATCTCCCGAACAAGCCAGTCCTGAGCATCTCGCAGACATGACGGACAGGCCAGCCCTGAGCATCCGCACAGAAAGGCCAGCCCTGAGCATCCTCACAGAAAGGCCAGCCCTGAGCATCCGCACGGACAGGCCAGCCCAGAGCATCTGCCAGATAGGACATCACTGAGAATCCGCATAGTAAGGCCAGCCCTGACCTTCTGCACAAACATTTCATCCCCAAGCATCCACACAGAAAAGCCAGCCCTGAGCATCCAGACAGTCAGGCCAGCCCTTAGCATCTTCACAGACAGGCCAGCCCAGAGCATCTCCCAGACACACCAGCCCTGAGCATCTCCCGGACAGGCCAGCCCTGAGCATTGGCACGGACAAGCCAGCCCTCAGCATCTCCCAGACAGGCCAGCACTGAGCATCTCTCAGACAGGCCAGCACTGAGCATCTCCCGGACAGGCTAGCCCTGACCATCTGCACGGACACTCCAGCTATGAGCATCTGAACAGACAGGCCAGCACTGAGAAGATCACATACAGGCCAGCCCTCAGCATTGGCACAGACAGGCCAGTCCTGAGCATCTGTCAGACCGGCCAGCTTTGAGCATCTCCCGGACAGGACAGCACTGACCATCTGCAAGGACAAGCCAGCACTGAGCACCTCTCAGACAGGCCAGCACTGAGTATCTCCATGGACAGGCAAGCACTGAGCATCTGCACGGAGAGCCCAGCCCTGACATCTCCCAAACAGGCCAGCCCTGAGCATCTCCCAGACAGGCCAGCACTGAGCATCTGCACGGACAGTTGAGCCCTGAGCATCTGCACAGACAGTCGAGCCCTGAGCATCTCCCGGACACCCCAGCCCTGAAGCATCTGCACGGACACGCGAGCCGTGAGCATCTCCCGGACAGGCCAGCCCTGAGCAAATACCGGACAGGACAGCCCTGACCATCTGCACGGACACCCCAACCCTGAGTATCTGCACAAATAAGCCAGCACTTAGAAGATCACTCAAAGGCCAGCCCTGATCATTGGCACGGACAGGCCATCCCTGAGCATCTCCCGGACAGGGCAGCCCTCAGCATCTGCATGGACACCTCAGCCCTGAGCATCTGAACGGACAGGCCAGCACTGAGAAGATCACGGACAGGCCAGCCCTGAGCATTGGCACGGACAGGCCAGCCCTGAGCATCTCCCGATCAAGCCAACCCCGAGCATCTCCCGACAGGCCAGCGCTGAGCATCTGCATGGAGAAGCCTGCCTTGAGCATCTCCCAGAGAGGAAAGCCCTGAACATCTACGGGACAGGGCAGCCCTCAGCATCTGCATGGACACCTCAGTCCTGAGCATCTGAACGGACAGGCCAGCACTGAGAAGATCACGTAAAGGCCACCCCTGAGCATTGGCACGGACAGGCCAGCCCTGAGCATCTGTCAGACCGGCCAGCTTTGAGCATCTCCCGGACAGGACAGCACTGACCATCTGCAAGGACAAGCCAGCACTGAGCACCTCTCAGACGGGCCAGCACTGAGCATTTCCACGGACAGGCCAGCCCTGAGCATCTGCACGAACAGTCGAGCCCTGAGCATCTCCAGGACAGGCCAGCCCTGAGCATCTGCACGTAGAGGCCAGCCCTGAGCATCTGTACGAACAGAAGAGCACTGAGCATCTCCCAGACAGGCCAGCACTGAACATCTCCAAGGACAGGAAAGCCCTAAGCATCAGTATGAACAGGCCAGCCCTCAGCATCTCCCAAACCGCCCAGCCCTGAGCAACTGGACCGACAGGCCAGCCCTGAGCATCTGCACGTAAAGGCCAGCCCTGAGCATCTGCACGAACAGGAGAGCACTGAGCATCTCCCGGACAGGCCAGCCCTGAGCATTGGCACGGACAGGCCAGCCCTCAGCATCTCTCACAGGCCAGCACTGAACATCTCCCGGACAGGCCAGCCCTGACCATCTGCACGGACACCCCAGCTGTGAGCATCAGAACAGACAGGCCAGCACTGAGAAGATCACGTACAGGCCAGCCCTCAGCATTGGCACGGACAGGCCAGTCCTGAGCATCTGTCAGACCGGCCAGCTTTGAGCATCTCCCGGACAGGACAGCACTGACCATCTGCAAGGACAAGCCAGCACTGAGCACCTCTCGGACAGGCCAGCACTGAGCATCTCCATGGACAAGCAAGCACTGAGCATCCGCACGGAGAGCCCAGCCCTGACATCTCCCAAACAGGCCAGCCATGAGCATCTGCACGGACAGCCGACCCCTGAGATCTCCAGGACAGGCCAGCCCTGAGCATGTCCCGGACAGGCCAACCATGAGCATCTCCCAGACAGGCCAGCCCTGAGCATCTCCCGGATAGGCCAGCTTTGAGCATCTCCCGGACAGGCTAGCCTTGAAGCATCTGCATGGACACGCGAGCCCTGAACATCTCCCGGACAGGACAGCCCTGAGCAAATAACGGACAGGACAGCCCTGACCATTGGCACGGACAGGCCAGCCCTGACCATTGGCACGGACAGGCCAGCTCTGAGCATCTCCCGGGCAGGCCAGCTCTGAGCATCTGCACTGACATCCGAGCCCTGAGCATCTTCAGGACAGGCCAGCCGTGAGCATCTCCCGGACAGGCCATCCCTGAGAATCTCACGGACACCGCAGCCCTGAGCATCTGCACGGACACCGCAGCCCTGAGCAATGGCACGGACAGGCCAACAATGATCAACTCCAAGGACAGGAAAGCCCTGAGCATCTGCACGGACAGCCCAGCCCTGACATCTCCCAAACAGGCCAGTCCTGAGCATTGGCACGAACAGGTTAGCCCTGAGCATCTCCCGGACAGGCCAGCCCTGAGCATGTCCCGGACACACCAGCCCTGAGCATCTCCCGGACAGGCCAGCCCTGAGCATGTCCCGGACACACCAGCCCTGAGCATCTCCCGGACAGGCCAGCCCTGAGCATCTCCCGGACAGGCCAGCCCTGAGCATTGGCACGGACAGGCCAGTCCTGAGCATCTGTCAGACCGGCCAGCTTTGAGCATCTCCCGGACAGGACAGCACTGACCATCTGCAAGGACAAGCCAGCACTGAGCACCTCTCGGACGGGCCAGCACTGAGTATCTCCATGGACAGCAAGCACTGAGCATCTGCACGGAGAGCCCAGCCCTGATATCTCCCAAACAGGCCAGCCCTGAGCATCTCCCGGACAGGCCAGCACTGAGCATGTCCCGGACAAGCCAGCCATGAGCATCTGCACAGACAGCGGACCCCTGAGCATCTCCAGGACAGGCCAGCCCTGAGCATCTCCCGAACAGGCCAGCACTGAGCATGTCCCGGACAGGCCAGCCCTGAGCAACTGGACGGACAGACCAGCTTTGAGCATCTCCCGGACAGGCTAGCCTTGAAGCATCTGCACGGACACGCGAGCCCTGAACATCTCCCAGACAGGCCAGCCCTGAGCAACTACCGGACAGAACAGCCCTGAGCAAATAACAGACAGGACAGCCCTGACCATCTAAACAGACACCCCAACCCTGAGTATCTGTACAAATAAGCCAGCACTGAGAAGATCACTCAAAGGCCAGCCCTGACCATTGGCACGGACAGGCCAGCCCTGAGCATCTCCCGGACAGGCCAGCCCTGAGCATTGGCACGGACAGGCCAGCCCTGAGTATCTCCCGGACAGGCCAGCCCTGAGCATCTGAACGGACAGGCCAGCCCTGAGCATCTCCCGGACAGGCCAGCCCTGAACAACTGGACGGACAGGCCAGCACTGAGCATCTGCACGTAGAGGCCAGTCCTGAGCATCTGCACGAACAGGAGAGCACTGAGCATCTCCCGGACACCCCAGCCCTGAGCATCTCTCAGACAGGCCTGCACTGAGCATCTCCCAAACCTCCCAGCCCTGAGCAACTGGACGGACAGGCCAGCACTGAGCATCTGCACGTAGAGGCCAGCCCTGAGCATCTGCACGAACAGGAGAGCACTGAGCATCTCCCGGACACCCCAGCCCTGAGCATCACTCAGACAGGCCTGCACTGAGCATCTCCCAAACCGCCCAGCCCTGAGCAACTGGACGGACAGGCCAGCACTGAGCATCTGCACGGACAGTCCAGCACTGAGAAGATCACGTACAGGCCAGCCCTGAGCATCTCCCGGACAGGCCAGCCCTCAGCATCTGCATGGACACCTCAGTCCTGAGCATCTGAACGGACAGGCCAGCACTGAGAAGATCACGGACAGGCCAGCCCTGAGCATTGGCACGGACAGGCCAGCCCTGAGCATCTCCCGATCAAGCCAACCCCGAGCATCTCCCGACAGGCCAGCGCTGAGCATCTGCATGGAGAAGCCTGCCTTGAGCATCTCCCAGAGAGGAAAGCCCTGAACATCTACGGGACAGGGCAGCCCTCAGCATCTGCATGGACACCTCAGTCCTGAGCATCTGAACGGACAGGCCAGCACTGAGAAGATCACATACAGGCAAGCCCTGAGCATCTCCCAGACAGGCCAGCAATGAGCATCTCCCGAACAGGCCAGCCCTGAGCATCTGCATGGACACCGCAGCCCTGAGCATCTGCACAGACACCGCAGCCCTGAGCATCTGCACGGACAGGCCAGCCCTGAGCATCTGCACGAACAGGCCTGCACTGAGCATCTCCCAAACCGCCCAGCCCTGAGCAACTGGACGGACAGGCCAGCCCTGAGCATCTGCACGGACTGTCCAGCCCTGAGAAGATCACGTACAGGCCAGCCCTGAGCATTGGCACGGACAGGCTAGCCCTGAGCATCTCTCAGACAGGCCTGCACTGAGCATCTCCCGGACAGGCCAGCCCTGACCATCTGCACGGACACCCCAGCCGTGAGCATCTGAACAGACAGGCCAGCACTGAGAAGATCACGTACAGGCCAGCCCTGAGCATTGGCAGGGACAGGCCAGTCCTGAGCATCTGTCAAACCGGCCAGCTTTGAGCATCTCCCGGACAGGACAGCACTGACCATCTGCAAGGACAAGCCAGCACTGAGCATCTCTCGGACAGGCCAGTACTGAGCATCTCCATGGACAGGCAAGCCCTGAGCATCCGCACGGACAGCCCAGCCGTTCAGATGCTCAGGGCTAGGGTGCATCTCCCAAACAGGCTAGCCCTGAGCATCTCCTGGACAGGCCAGCCCTGAGCATCTCCTGGACAGGCCAGCCCTGAGCATCTCCTGGACAGGCCAGCCCTGAGCATCTCCTGGACAGGCCAGCCCTGAGCATCTCCTGGACAGGCCAGCCCTGAGCATCTCCTGGACAGGCCAGCAATGAGCATCTCCCGGACAAGCAAGCCCTGAGCATCTCCCGGACAGGCCAGCCCTGAGCATCTGCACGGACACCGCAGCCCTGAGCATCTCCCGGACAGGCCAGCCCTGAGCATCTGCACGGACACCGCAGCCCTGAGCAATGGCACGGACAGGCCAGCCCTGAGTATCTCCCAGACAGGCCAGCCCTGAGCATCTCCAAGGACAGGAAAGCCCTGAGCATCTGCATGAACAGGCCAGCCCTGAGCATCCGCACAGACAGGCCAGCCCTGAGCATCTCCCAAACCGCCCAGCCCTGAGCAACTGGACGGACAGGCCAGCACTGAGCATCTGCACGGACAGTCCAGCCCTGAGCATCTGCACGTAGAGGCCAGCACTGAACATCTGCATGAACAGGAGAGCACTGAGCATCTCCCAGACAGGCCAGCACTGAGCATCTCCCGGACAGGCCAGCCCTGAGCATCGCCCAGACAGACCAGCCCTGAGCATCTGCATGGACAGGCCAGCCCTGAGCATCTGCATGGACAGGCCAGCCCTGAGCATCTGCACGGACTGTCCAGCCCTGAGAAGATCACGTACAGGCCAGCCCTGAGCATTGGCATGGACAGGCTAGCCCTGAGCATCTCTCAGACAGGCCTGCACTGAGCATCTCCCGGACAGGCCAGCCCTGACCATCTGCACGGACACCCCAGCCGTGAGCATCTGAACAGACAGGCCAGCACTGAGAAGATCACGTACAGGCCAGCCCTGAGCATTGGCAGGGACAGGCCAGTCCTGAGCATCTGTCAAACCGGCCAGCTTTGAGCATCTCCCGGACAGGACAGCACTGACCATCTGCAAGGACAAGCCAGCACTGAGCATCTCTCGGACAGGCCAGTACTGAGCATTTCCATGGACAGGCAAGCCCTGAGCATCCGCACGGACAGCCCAGCCGTTCAGATGCTCAGGGCTAGGGTGCATCTCCCAAACAGGCCAGCCCTGAGCATCTCCTGGACAGGCCAGCCCTGAGCATCTC
This sequence comes from Cnephaeus nilssonii, assembly GCF_951640355.1. Taxonomy (NCBI): domain Eukaryota; kingdom Metazoa; phylum Chordata; class Mammalia; order Chiroptera; family Vespertilionidae; genus Cnephaeus; species Cnephaeus nilssonii. Next base: position 6,207,079 of record NC_137094.1, on the reverse strand, counting down.
CTGGACAGGCCAGCCCTGAGCATCTCCTGGACAGGCCAGCCCTGAGCATCTCCTGGACAGGCCAGCCCTGAGCATCTCCTGGACAGGCCAGCCCTGAGCATCTCCTGGACAGGCCAGCAATGAGCATCTCCCGGACAAGCAAGCCCTGAGCATCTCCCGGACAGGCCAGCCCTGAGCATCTGCACGGACACCGCAGCCCTGAGCATCTCCCGGACAGGCCAGCCCTGAGCATCTGCACGGACACCGCAGCCCTGAGCAATGGCACGGACAGGCCAGCCCTGAGTATCTCCCAGACAGGCCAGCCCTGAGCATCTCCAAGGACAGGAAAGCCCTGAGCATCTGCATGAACAGGCCAGCCCTGAGCATCCGCACAGACAGGCCAGCCCTGAGCATCTCCCAAACCGCCCAGCCCTGAGCAACTGGACGGACAGGCCAGCACTGAGCATCTGCATGGACAGTCCAGCCCTGAGCATCTGCACGTAGAGGCCAGCACTGAACATCTGCATGAACAGGAGAGCACTGAGCATCTCCCAGACAGGCCAGCACTGAGCATCTCCCGGACAGGCCAGCCCTGAGCATCGCCCAGACAGACCAGCCCTGAGCATCTGCATGGACAGGCCAGCACTGAGCATCTGCACGGACAGGCCAGCACCGGTTCGTAGCTTGGGTTTCGGTTCAGGTTGTGTGCCCCAGAGCCTCCAATCTTGTGGACTGGTTTCAGGGGTACCCTATTTTTTCTCTCTCAATAGGGAATCAGAGTTTTAGGAAAAATCTCAAAGATTGTGATTGAATTTTTTTCCATAATTTTTTTCTGGTCACAAACATAAGATGTTTGGCGCGGGGGGGGGGGGGGGGGGGTGTTGGAATTTAAATAAAAAAGAAAGAAAGCCTCCTTTATCCTGCTTCTTTATATATATTTTTTTTGCTAGTCAATTTTTTCAATCTCAAGTAAGGAAAAGTTGAAGATCACAATAGCTACCAGGCTTATTACCTAACATTTTGCATAATTTTTGCAGCCCCCGGCAAGTGTACAGGCTCTGCAGTGTGTCGGCCTGCGATTGGCTCCGACATTTCTAGCTTTAACTGGGCAAGTCACTCAACCTCTCAGCGCCTCAGTGCACTCATCTGTGGAATTGAGATAATACACTCCTACCTTTGAGGATTAAATGAGATACCACATATAAAACATGTATTACATACTGGGCACATAGTAAGTATACATTGAGTAAACTATTAATACACACTCTTCAACAACTCGAAGAGAAATTACAGAGCCAACTAAAGTCTAAAGAGGCAAAATCATTCACCTGAGATGGCGTAGCTCCTAAGTGAAGGAGACATCATTTGAACCCAGGACACTAAATGACGATGCTGATGTTGAGCTTTCAACTCTTCACCTGACCGGAATAGGGACCCTTCAGTCGACCTCGCCTCCCAAATGCCCACAATCAACAGGTAGGGGGTCAGCATTCAATATTTGTGTAGACCCTCGACGTAAAAAACCACCACCCGTCCGGTCCTTATTTCTAACAACTGTTTAAGTGTCATATGACCTGGGCGGGAGTCTTTCCGTCTTCATCAGCCCTGAGCACACCCTAAGTGCCCTTCGTCTGCCCTTCACCTTGGTGTGACTGTGCAGAGCCAACCCCCACCAGCCATTCCCCTTTACGAAGGCTTTATGTTTTATTTGCTCCTTCCCACTTCTCCACGGGGGCCTCCCCCTTGTGTTTAGGCTGCGCTGCCTGCCTCCTGTGCCAAGGAGTCAAGAGCAAGGTCAATCCTGGCAGACTCGCTGGGGAAGAGACGGCGAGCCCCACGTGGGACATGATCTGCACGTTCAGTGCAAGGACGAGCGGCCCAAGGTGCCAGCTCCCTGCAGCCTGTGGTCCCGGCAGGGCTGAGGCGGGAGGGGCAGGGGACTGCAACGGAACAGGGGGACCCCGCTGCTGAGCTAATGCAGCCACGTGACAGCCTGCAACTGGGCCCTCCCTCCGTGGAGCGGGGGGGGGGGGGCAAGGCTGCCAGGATGCTAGGGGGCCCCTGGAAATAATCGCCCTCCTCGCAAGCCTCCTGGGCCCCGTGTTCTGGGAGGAGTGCCAGGATTCAGCTCCAGTTCAGGCCTGGCCCCCGCGGCTGTGAGTATGGACACGGTGCCCAGAGCCACTCACATGCTTCCTGAATCGCTCTCTGCCGGTTAAGAGCTGAGTTGTGCCCCGCCCCCCAAATGCATCCTCTGGAGACCTAAGCCCTAGCACCTCGGAATGGGGCTGTATTTGAGACAGGTCCCAAAAGGTAATTAAGTTCCCGTGAGGCCACGAGGGTGGGCCCTGGTCCAGTGTGACTGGAGTCCGGATAGGCCATCGGGACACAGACACAGAAGGAAGGTCATGTGAGCACCCGGACAAAGCCGCCATCTACAAGCCAGAGAGCGCCCTCCGAGAAAACAGGCCCCCGACACCTTGACCTTGACTTCCAGCCTCAGAGCTGGGAGGGAACGCTCGGTGGTGGTTAGGCCCCGTCTGGCATTGTATCACGGCCGACCCAGGAAACACACACGGTGGATGAGGCTCTGCCTCTCATTTTCTTCAGCCCAAAGCCCCCCCTTATCCCCACGTCCTCCATTCTCAAGACGCCAGGAGGCACTGCCCTGGCAGCCAGGGCGCAGGCTCCTCTCCGGCCACCAGGGTCCCCACGCCACCAGTGAGGGTCAAACGTCAAGGCTACCCAGACGCCTGGCTCAGAGACGCCCGTCACCAAACAGCTGTTCAGTCCTCGAGGGCCCTGGGCCCAGGGTTGCCAGATAAAACGCAGGAGACCCAGTGAGTCTGCATTT